>NW_007579464.1:134986-142843 GCF_000690725.1 Stegastes partitus | reverse complement strand
CATCTTCACTTTCTGTTGGAGTTGGTGATTCTCCTCCCGCAGCTTGTGGTTCTCCTCCTGGAGTCTTTTGTTGTCTCTCTGGAGTGGTCCATCTCTTTGGAGCAGCTCAGAGAGTCTCAGGATCTCCTGATCCTTCTCTCTGAGCTGCTGCTCTATCAGCTCGTCCCTGGTGTCCATGATGTCTCCCCACATCATGGACTGGCTGCTGGAAGATGCTTCCTCATTGTGGAGACTCTCGGCGATGGTCTGCCGTTGTGCTTCCTCCAGCTCCTTGCACTTGCGTCGGCTTTTGTCCAGAAGTGCCTCCAACTGGCCGATTCTGTGGTCGGCACTCTGGACCTGCTGGAGGAAGCGTCGCTTCTCCTTGAGGAGCTCTTCCACACGCCGGATTGCCGCATTCAGGGACTGCTGCATCCCTGCCAGGTTTGATGGCACAGCGTCAGGAGCAGCGCGGTGAGGAGTGTTCATATATCCTCCTCTGCGTCTGCTCTGATAGTTTCTCTGGGCCATGATGGTATGGAACAGAAGATCTACAGAAACAGAGCAGATGATGGTTGTTAAGATGAGATGAGATAAAGTGCAATACAGTGAAATAAGACACAAAAAATTTAGATGAGAAATGCGAAGAGACAATAAGAGACGATTAAGTTAGATAAGATACAATAAAATAGGAAAAGAAACAATAAGATACAATAGAAGAAGATACGATAAGATAAGACACAATAAGATAAGACAGCATACGATAAAATAAGACAAGATAAAGTATGACATCATAAAATGATATGATGAAAAAAATAAGATGAAATAAGATATCACAAGATACGAGAAGATACAATAAAATACGATACGATGAGATAAGATTTAGTATAATAAGATAAGACAATAAAATAAGACAACATACGATAAAAAAGATAAGATAAAGTATAATCTAATAAAATGAGATATGATAAGATGCAATACAATAAGATAAGAAACCACAAAATAAGATAAGACAACATATGATGTCACGTCTTTGGGTCAAAGACATTCATAATTTCACAAGAGTGATAAGTTAGTGAAAAAGTTACAAATAAGTTCATAGTGTATAAATAAATAAGTTAATTTCATGTTAAAGACTGTTAAAAGCTGTGGTTAGAAAGTTATGAGAGTGAGACATCTTGATAAAGGATCGTTGTGGTTCCAGCAGAGTGAGAGCTCATCTGGATGACGTCATCTTTTGAACCAAAAGTGTGCTTTTGTACATGTATTTATTGGCATATGTCGACAACCGTTGATCTAATCTGCTTCAAACGTGGCAGGTGCATCACTGGTGACCTGTGGAAGCAGACTGTCAAGTTTAAAGCACATCGGTTAACCAGAGACCGTTTTAGGGTCTTTTTGTTGCCTCCAGATACACAGTTGAAACCGGAAGTTCACATCCACTGTATAGAAAGACACATAAGACACATAACCTTTTGTTTCTCGCTGTCTGACATTAAATGAGACTAACCTTTTCCTGTTTTAGGTCAGTTTGGATTACCAAAATTATTTATATTTGCTAAATGCCAGAATAATGAGAGAATTTTTTTAAAACGTTTTTTAAAATCAGAAGTTGACATTCACCAAGACTATCCATCCATCCATTATCTATCCATCCATCATAATCGAATTTCCCTTCTGGGATGAATAAAGTATTTTTCATTCATTTCATCTACAGGTAGAGGAAGCAGCGAATTAAAAAGCGTTCTTTCCCCGTTCGGTTCTAGCCTTTGGAACAGACAGTAGCAACAGATCCTGGGACCGCACACTGTAACCACTTGGAGCTTTTGTACAAATAAAAACCTGTAAATAGCGAGGAAGCAAGCCTAAAATACATTTATAAATTAAAATATGCCAGTGTTTTTTCCTTCGTGTGGACAAATCTGACCATCCAACAGGAGAGTACAACAAACGAATGGTGTGTAAAATACTTAAAATTGGTGATAAACCGTAAAGCACCGTGATACACTGAATCTAAAAGACTCATTTCAATGATCCATTGGGCCATAATTATTTAAATATAACCGCAATTACTGATATCAAGTCATTTCGCTGAAAAATAGAGAAGAAAATTGCGATAAAGAGTTTCCCTCCTTTATAAGCTTTGGTTGACTTTTAATAGGCCGAATTTAGAAGAACACATCATTTATTTGTGATGTCTCTTAAAATTACTTGTTCAAGCTGCTTGTATGCTGCAATAACTATGAGACCAAAAAAGTCGCTAATTTCAAACGGAGCTTGGTTTGCGTTTCCTAGTCTGAGCTTTTATTGCGAAAATCTCGGGCTGGCGTTGTCTCGGTTGTTTCTTTAGCGGCGCTCGGTTCTGCCAGCGCAGATTCTGGACGAAAACTAGCGCAGAATTACCGCACAGTAAAAACAATGTTAGAGAGGCCGACGTTTCCCACAATAACCCGGAATAAAGACGTTTATCTGTAGAGTTTCTGGTAAGTTGGACTCTGCGTTCTTGAAGGTTGTCTTTACCGTTAGCCTGTTAGCATACTCGCTAGCAGCAGCTAATGGGGATAACGTTAGCATGCTAGCATACCCGCTAGCAGCAGCTAACGGGGTTAACGTTAGCTTCGCTTAGCTGATGTTGGGCTGTCACAGTCTAGACTTGCTAATGTAAACGTTCATTTTCAACCAGACAGTCCGACTCTTTCTTTAAATTATTTTTTGTACCGCAGTAAATGGAAACTTTAGCAGCGTTTTCATCGTCACATCAGTAAAGAGGAACTGACTACCAGGCAGCTAATAAAGGCTGTCTTATTCTTTGTACTCAAAGAAGCAGTGTTTCTTTATCGGCTCCGGGCTGCTTGCAGACAGAAAAACATGTTGTTTTGTTTTTTTTTTTTTTGCATGTTTAGGACCCAGAGACCTTCTCGTGTCAGCTCAAGGTTAAATACAACACACCGGTTTTCATACGTGACAGCTGGAACCACCAACATCCATAACATCCAGACAGGCAGAGGAGGGAGTACTGTGTTACGGTCAGCTTGTTTTTGACAAAAATCGAAATAAAAAGTGATCTGTAACTTGTAAAGATAAACTCCGTCTTACAGCAGCAAAAGACGCAAGAAAGGGGATTGATAAGAGATAGGAATGAAGCACAAATAGAGTCAAAATATGCAAAAATCAAATAAAGATCATAAAGACTGTATACACTGTGTACGTCTTTCACATATACAGTTGTGACCGGATGAATAATTGTACTCAGAAAGTATACACATGTGTAGAATAATATATATATATATATATGTGTGTGTGTGTATAAAGAGTAGATAAATATAGTTGCACATATGTTAAATTACGCCGGAATTAGCACTGGACAGTTGGACAATATGAATGTATTAACTAATGCTGCACAGCAGTCTTAAGTATAAAATATATAAAAATACAAGAATATTCAAAGTACTGTACACTTTTTTTTTTACTGTATGAAAGGGTAGTCTTACAGGCTATAAATACATTGTAATTGGTAAATAACATAATTAAAAAAAATAAGAATATGGAAATATGTGTAATAATGACGGAAAATAGTTGTAATGATGCAAATGCATCTTATATTATTGCATACAGAGATGTGGAGAAAAAAGCCAGGAATTTTCACCAAATGACATTAACAACTCTGTTTGAGGGGAACCAAGCCTTTCCATATGATGTGACACTGGACAAGGCATCCACAACAGTTTTTTGCTTTTAGTGGCTTTCAGGTTGTCACTTGCCATACAGAACTTTGTAGTGCTGATTTAAATGATCAAAGACCTGACACGGGGTGTCTTTTCATTATAGTTATAATAATATTAATAGACTAGACCATTAATTGAAAGGTTATTTGCAAAATCATCACGCTATGATCGTAAACTGAATAGTTTTGGGGTTTTGGGCTGTTCATTCCAAAATACGTTTGTAGTGAAACAGTGGGCTCTGGAGAAATGTGAAGGATATTTTTCACAACATTTTATAGACCAAATAATGAACTAACTGATCAACAAAAAGGACTAAATAAAGATAATAGTTGGCTCCATCCCTAATTTAGGTGTCTTCTGAGTTGGACAACACACGCAATTGAAGATGTCACATTATGTGAACGTTTTATACACTATTTTGATGTAATCAACAGATTCATTGGGAGAAAAGATAAAGGAGTGATTTGTTTCCTTCTGCTGCTCAGCCTGAATTAGAGCATTGCAGCTTTCTCCAACAAAATATTAATTTCAGACAACTATCTGTTTGTAGAGCTTTGTCATTGTTGCTCTCTTCTCAGTTTCTGTTCCAGTAATCCTTCCTGTTTCACCTTAAGGTTCCCACTGAGGGTTTGCAGAGTTTACATGCTGAGCAACACTCTGTTTCACACACATTCACTTTCACACATTCACACATGTGAGCTGCCAAATACAAAAACTGTCCTCGTATGTTTTCCACCCAGTGTGGATTTTCTTCTCTTTGCCTTTTGGTCATCTTCTCTGCTTTGGTTTTGTGCTTTCAGACTGTGGTGACATCAGGCTTGGACGGAGGGATGCCTGTGGAGAGTGGGAGCAGTGCTGCTGCCCGCCAGGCCAAGCAGAAGAGGAAATCGCACAGCTTGTCCATCCGCAGGACCAACAGTACCGAGCAGGATCGCTCTGGCCTGCAGAGAGACATGGTGGAGGGACAGGTGACGACTCCTTCATTCACACAATGAGACTACACAACAAACGCCGCGACAGCAAATGCCAGTTTGTGTTATTTCTGGTAGCGCTGTTCATCTACCACCCCCATAGAATTAGTTTACAGTTTGTTATTTGGGACCCACAACTAAGTTCTGTAAAATATTTGGGCTGAATTTTTAAAATATTTCACAGAACTTAGTTTTGGGTCCCAAACAACAAACTCTAAATCTGAGATGGTGCAGCCACCAATTTCCAGAATTGACACTGACTGACCCTGCTGATATAATCCTAAAATACTCAGTGGGCGCGATCATCAGAATCATGTGCTTGCATTTCCAGCTGCTCCTACCTGTGTGTCACTATTAGCTCGCTATCCTGCTGTTGCTGCTATAACTCATCCTGTTGTAAGCCTAAGCCAATTAGGTTTTAATGCAGCCATTCAGAGGACACATAATGGTGGCATTGTTGCTGGCTTACGTCTGCCACAGTTAAGTAAGCTTGCTGTAAAGTTGTTTTAGTTAATTCGTTGAAACAGATGGATTTAAAACAGGCTTAAGCATTTGCACTCATGCAGATGCATCGCTTAGATCACTGGTGTTTGTACCTGTTTCTCAGGTTGTTGTTTTCCGAGAGGGTGGAATTAAACTGAGCAAAAAGGAGGAAGAAAGGATTAGGAAGGGCTATATTTAGACGTGGCCTTACACTTCCCAGGGACAGTTAAAGCCAGTTGAACTTTCACCTGTGAGTTTGTACAGCCTCCTAACTGGCTTCTGAGCATCACAAAGCTATGTTTTCATTGCAGATTTTTTTAATGCACATTTTCAAATCAAAAACAACCAGATTTGACCTAAGTGCTGCACGTTAACAGTCCGGCAGCAACAAAATAAGTGCAACAAGCATTTAACTTACAAAACTGAATAAAAATGTATAAAATATTAAAACTGTCCAAAACAGGATAACAAACTAGAAGTTTTGTCAAAGTTTAGGATAAAATAAAACACTAGAGTAAACTGAGCTTCATCTTTAAATTTGACGACATGATCCTTTATTGCCAAGATATACCATAAGGGAGGCTCTGTGGTTTGCTAATTGGAGATAGTTTAAGTTTAGATTATTGTTGTCCTCATGGGAGCCTGAATTCCCTCTGTTAAAGTTTGCTAAGCTCATATCATCATCATTTTTTGTATGTGTTGCACACATCAGCATATAGAGCTGCTGTCTTGTATGTTGTCTGTATACTTTTCTTTCACTCTGCCATATAAACGTCACATGGATTCAAATGCATATCTTTTATTCATAATCAGGTTTTGCTTTTGGAACCCCTTTATAGTTTTTAAGCAGTGCCCTAATCTGGAAGAGGGTTTCATTTGTGCTTTTAATGACTGAAATAGCAAAAATGTTGAACTGGAATTTGCACAAATGTAAACAGGCCTGCAGTCTGAGATCACAAAATCTTGCGCTTAAGGGAAGGTGAGTTTGTTGTCTTTAATTTAACAACTACAGCTGATTACAGACAAGCAAAAACAAGCTGGACTACTGCTTTTCCAGCAGTTCAGTGTCTGGTTCACAGACAAACTCCTGGTCTAAGTCGGCATTAATATTTTTTTTCAATACATTTATGCTGGCATCTCTTGTTGTTTCACAGTGGACTGTTTGACTCGTTTTTGCAGGAAAGGCGCAGATGTAAATAGTAAAATTAAAGGTGGCTGACCTCAGTTTAGCTGCTTTGTCTGACAGGGACACATGCATATTATAGAGGCATCGATAATGTTATGAATACCATCTGTGCTTTTCTGCTATGTTGCAAAAAAAAAAAAAGGCACTTACATGAGGTAAAATCTACATATTTATATTTGTCTGTGTATTTAGAATAGAAGTTGTAATTGTAAGTATCCTGATATTTCAAGGGAATTCCTTGCAAGCTTTTTGACCCTCTAAATGCAAACATTAAGTTTATTGTTGTGACTATCTTGCCAACATAGATTTATGATCATGCAGCCTCAGTACAAACAACATGGAGCTGTTGTTGATTTGAACCTGTTTAAGCTCCCATTTCTAACCCAACGTGGTATAATCCCTTCCTCATGACTTCTTGTTTTTTCACTCTGGTCCCTTTTGGTCCCAGTCCTCTGATAATTTGGAATCCTTCATGAGAATGGAGGTAAGTTTCAGATGTTTAGTCCTCCGTGTTTCTGACAGTAGTGTACATAGCTTTAGTTGTGTAGGTTTGATGTAGTTTAGGTTTGGTTAGTATTGAGAAGAGGTGATATATGCCCCCCCGAAAGTGCTTTCTCTATTTTTGAATCCCCTTTTACCTTGTGTTTTTGTAGATAAATATATAAAAAAATATGCATATGTTTTATTTTGCTAGATTGCAGTGAGACTTTGGATTTGGTGCATCTACACTTTTCAGTTAAAAACAAAACACAAAAAGTCTAGTTTGTTTAATTATCCTTCATTTTGAGATTCGATGCTGACAGTAAGTGGACATAAATATTTAGGTGAAAAAGCAGTTTTTAAAAAAAAGAGAGTAGAACACAGTGCAGACTTGGTGAATAAATAATAGTGTACATAAAGTACGTTATGTAAATGTCACACAACCCCAGTTTTCCATTGTTTGAGGTTTGACTGAATCCTTTTTTTTAATCACCTCATCTCATTGCACTCTTCTCTAAAGATGATTATCATAATGTAGTTAGGTGCTAATATTTGGATAATAGTAGAGGATGGAAAGACACATTAATCTCACCTTAATCTTCTGTGAATTCAGTTAAAATTTCTACAACATATGGTGAAACATAGTGAAAACTTGTGCTTTAATGCCAGTCAAATGTGACATTATTGCCAGTTATTATATTTACTATTATATTTACGCTTAATTATAGTGTCAGGCCGTGATGTGCTGCATCTGCACATTAGAGCTCAGGCACTTGTTATTGTTATTGCAGTGCCAACAGTGTAAAAGGGCCCGAAACCAAACACAAAAATATATTTATGCGTTTTCTGCATCCCCAGCTGAATGCATATAGGTTACCGTGACAACACAACACATCCAATTATCCTCCTGTAACTGCATGGCTTCATTCAGTGGGATTACTAATGTACAGTTTAACAGGTTTGTAGATAAAACTTCAGCTGATAATCTGAATCACTCAGAGAGAATCATCAGGAGATGGACTG
This sequence comes from Stegastes partitus, assembly GCF_000690725.1. Classification (NCBI taxonomy): domain Eukaryota; kingdom Metazoa; phylum Chordata; class Actinopteri; family Pomacentridae; genus Stegastes; species Stegastes partitus. The sequence goes on along the minus strand of NW_007579464.1, from coordinate 134,996 downwards.
GTTAAAGGGA
>NW_007579464.1:99934-134681 GCF_000690725.1 Stegastes partitus | reverse complement strand
TTACCATGGTGATCCAGCTGTGCAGCATCACTTACCATGGAGATCTGGCAGGGTCAAGGAGAGACGCCTTCATTGCACTGAAAGCTCTGACTTGAGACTCATTATACCTGTTAACACATTTTGTCATACATCTGTTAGGGCTTCATGTAAACATTGGTCTTGTTTCTCTTTATTGTCTGAGCTGTTCGGGAGTAAAATATGTTCCACCCTACTAATAATAATAATGCATAAAAATATGACTATATATGTAATATAATAAAATTTCCCTTTAATGAACCAAAAGCTAAACATGAGCATCAGTTTTTAGTGTATTTAGATTTTCTTGCTGGTAGGTCTCAGTCTGTCCACTCGCTCTGATGAATCCATCATCTTATAATGTAACACAGCCAACCCCCAACCTTTCCTCTTTTTTTCCAGCGCAGTCGTTCTCATATGTGGCACAAACCTTTCAGCCTGTCAGTGCTAACAGCGCACTTAACTGATTTCTTTAGAAAATGTAGCCGCGAGCATCAGTTCAGCCAAAGAAAGCGTACATTATGCACAAAGATTGGCCACAGCAAAGAGGAGATATGCCCCACTTCCTGTTGGAGTTGGTGCTGTTGATTCTGTCCTCTCCAGATTGTAAATAACCTGTTTAACTACACGGATGTTATAACTGTTCACTCACAGGCTTCTGAGATGTGGTGGATTGTGACCAATAAGTAGGCTTCATAATGCAGTTTTAAAGGCATGAGGATTGCATTGGTGTGCAATATAAACATGCTTTTGAAATCAAGCAGTATTCTTGCTTGTAAAATGTCAGTTACTGTGAAATGTGTGTATTTTAATCACAGTAACAGATTGGTAGTGAAGTAATATTTTTCTACAGTATTTGCACTAAATTGGTATTAAAATATAGCACTCCACTGGTACTATAGAGAACTTTAATGTGCTTTTTAAACAGGATAAATGGGACTGACAAAAACATACCATTTTGTACTTTAATTTATAACAGTGTGGAAACACTGCAGTGTGGTTTGAGTTTTTCAAACTAACAAGTCAAAGCCTGTTTGTTGGTTTGTTGACCCTGCAAAAAACACATTCAGGCATTTGTGAGTCACCAACATGTTTCGTTTTACAAATACATTTATTGATTTTTCTTTTTTTTCCTGTTTGAACCTGAAACAGGAGGTTGTTGTTATTTCCTTCTTCAAGGTTTATTGTGAAGTGAGACGCTTTTCTTGTGATTTGTTACAGGAATATTTTGTGTTGTTGGAGCCAAATATTAAACTTGTATTGAGGAAAGAATTATGTACTCATATGCTCGTACATCTGTTTCCTGCGTAATTATATATTATTTTAGGTGCAAGGTTTTTTTTATTTTAGGTGCAAGGTTTTTTTCTATCCTTAGAAAATCTTGTTTCGGTGGTTTTAGTTTTTTCACACCTGTGATTTTTCGGTGACAGACTGGATTTTCCTTCCAGCTGTATATTTATGTATCTGCCACTTTGTTCAACCTTTGCATTTTTTTTTTCTCTGTCATGTTGTTTCCTTTTTTCCCCTGACTCTACTGTTTTCACAATAATACATTTGTAGACATTTCAGCCAGTCCTATAGAAACAACTGGACCCCCTCTCCTCAGTAATAAACCTACATGTTTCCAGGTCGGTTACATTTCTTCTTTTATGCCCCTGCAGGACTCCAAACTGCCTCTGTCTCTGAGGAGTAATCTGCTGGACCTGTTCAGTCAGATTGAGAGGGAGTTTGAAAACCTCTACATAGAAAACCTTGAATGTAAGTCATGAAGGGAGGTGTGGCTGTGATTCCAAAAGTCGCTTCAGTGTAATTCTTCTGCATGAATCCACTGTGCAGCCAATGAGTTCTGATTCTGTAAATAAAGAGCAAGAAGAAATAAGGATAAAAGTAGTGTGTGACTGAGAAAAACAGTATCAACATGTCTTTTTTTGGCCTCTGTGATAGCTTTTCCAAAACCCGAACTCCTACCCACTAAAAAAAACCTGCACATTGTTGCGTTTTTTAACATATGGCATGTTTGACTTTCAGTACGCAGAGAAATCGAAACACTGAATGACCGTTTGACCGCGGAGGGACAAACATTCGAAGGGGCCGACTTGGCTAAAGGAGCTCTGAAAACAAAAGGTAAGTCACACTCTGCATTTGTCTGCATTTGAATTTTAAGTAGCATGTGTGTAGTATATGACCTACTTAAATTTTCCTAAAGTGTTGTTCTTTTATGTAATATTTGTTTTCATGATCCTCTGACCTGTACCTGTGTATATTGTGTTTATTTCCAGCGAGTCATAGCACCAGTCAGCTGTCTCAAAAGCTGAAGACAACCTACAAGGCTTCAACCAGCAAGGTAAATATCGTTTTACTAATATTTTGGGATAATTCTCAAAAATTATAAAAATAAGTTGTTGTACATATACTAGGTTAAAGTCTACATGCATGTATACTGAGTTGCCAGTTTATAAGGTTGTAAAACTTTAAAACACAGTCAAGTTCAAGAGTGAATAGAAGCCATTACATCGGAAATCATCACATTTTTACAACTGTTTCTGCTCAACCATCTCTAATTAGCCTCAGATTTTTATGGCATTAAATATGGGTGTTTATAAAGATATTTGTAAAATTTTAGCTTGATGTATTCTTAAGATAATCATATATATATATATATATTATAATTTATTTATTTATTTATCTTAAATTGTCAGTTAACCCACTGTCAGCAGTGTTTTTCTCACATTAAAATTTGAAGCTGTTGGAACAACAATATCTCAGGATCTATTAAAGATACAACCCTGAAATTATCACTGTTATTTCTCATCATGGCATTGATTTAGAATCTGTAATATTGGACAGTAGATCAAAATTCTGATTTAATGATGAATTGAAATATCAAAGAAATGAAGCTGTAATGAAAAGTTTTGTCTTTGAGCACATTAACTAAAAGATTTTTCACAACTGATTGAGCCAGATATGGCAAGTTGTACCACAAAAACTAAATGTTCTGGAGCTGGAATTAGAATGGTTTCAGATATAAGAACTTTTTTTTTGACTACTGACATATCTTTTATTGTGGCATCTTTAATAATTCTTGAGGTATTGTTCTGACATAACTTCAAGCTTCAATGTTCGAAAAAAACAGTATAGAGAGCCTGCAATCTTTAAAAACAAAACAAAACATTATCTTACAAAGGTATTTGATAAATCAATCTAAAATTTCACAAATGCATAGTAAATATTTATAATTTCTGATAACAATAAAAGAAGCTTGAAGCAAATCAGAGATGGTGGAGCAGAGGACACCTGATGATTTGAGATGAGATAAACCTAAATTTAACCTCCATGAATGTTATGAAATGTTGATGTGTTGTCTTGACTTTTGAATCGAGAAAATGTTTCATCTTTGTTTTCTTGCTGGTCAATGTACGATCACATGAGCTTTGTGAATGTTAAAGAGAAGAACTGCTGTCTTTTTCACCTTTTTGCTCGTAGCCGCGTTCAAATTCTTGCCATGCCAGAGTAGGTGGATCCCGCAACTTCAGCGTAACCAGCTGGGAGTTGTGGGGTGGAGACTCATGGGTAACTTGTTGATTTCTCCCCCTTGTGTGCCAATATGCATGAACAGCCCAGCCAGGGGGTCGACACTCCCTCCCCACGAGACTTGGTCATACAAATGTAGGGGTTTGAGCTCTTCTACCTGTTTCTGCGTGAGATAAAATCATGACCTTATTATCTCACTAACAGGCTTTTCAGTTGCACCTCTTTAGTTTTGATTCAACTACTCGTCGGCATTCACATAATGGTACACTGTGGAGACGTCTTTAACTCGAAGCGGCTGGAAACTCAAAATGCTTTCTGGGCCTTGAATAATCAAACACTCGAGGAGGAGCATTTGGCTGCTTCAGTTCACTGCTCAGTTACAGCAGAGTGGAGTGTGTGGTCTGCTGAAAAGCGCTTTGCCATGTCAGATTTTATTGCAGATTCAAGTACTTTGTCATTTAGCTGTGTCTTTTAACAAATCTATCAGATACAGTGGCTTTAAACAATCAACTCAACACAAAGCATATTTCAGTTATCGTTTGTGGTGTCAGCTACACCTGAAGATCTGGTGAGAGCAGCGGTCAAGACGGACACTTTCTGATTTAATAAAATGTTATTAGATGCACAAATCAGATAAATTAATTTCAAATAAATTGAAAACCTTTATGAATATTTTCCTCACGTTTGCAACTTTCAAAAAGATGTCTGTGCCGCTGTTTTTTCTCCTATCTGTGAATCAAAAAGCAATTATGGATCTCAGTTTTTTGTTTGTTTTAAAAGTTGTTTTTCATTTATGTGTAAGTTAATTAAAAGTATTTGCAGATTTTTTTTTTTTAACTTGTGGAGCTTGTTTGTATATTTACAGATCCATTTTATGTTTATGATACATTTTGGAGAGTTTACAAAAAATACTTCTTGCATTTGTGCACAGTGATTTACATTTACAGATCACACATCTACACACTGATTGTCATTTTGTTCTGACAAATATTACTCAGACGGATTTAACTCAACATCCACAGTACTGTAAATCTGCAGTAAGCTAATATTAGCTTGCTTTAGCTTTACTTTGCAAAGACTGATTGGAAAACCCAACCTGTTTTTTGGTAGTAAAACAAGCAAAATCTTGATGTGGTTGTGGCAGACTACACACTGACGCTACAAACTGTAGAGCTTTACCTGCTGGGTGCGTTAGAGTTCTTAATTAAAGCTTATTCTGCGGAGCTTTGCCTTTCTTTAAACCTCCCGGTCCCTGTTGCTGCTTCTTTAAATGTTCATCAGTGTTACAGTTGAACAAGTTCAGGATTCAGCATCATTCTCAGCATACTACCACAGATTCATCACACTGCTCGTGCATTAAGTGAAAAACCTTAACCTAATGAAATGAAACAACAACCAAATTGGAGTCTCATACAGCTGAAATCATTTGCTTGATAAATTTATATTTGCCACAAGAGAATCTGCCGTGCTGCTTTCTAACCACCAGTAACCACTGGTTCCCACACTGCTTAGCACTGGTGTGTTTCATCATATCATCAATCTCAGTTTGACCATAATTTGTTGTTTTCAAATCTTTTTTAACAGATAAAAGATTTTGAAGCGTGCTCTGTTCAATGTGTAGCCTGAGATTCATTTTCAGATGAATGATGCAGCTCTTTTTGCTCTCCTGCTTTATTTCAGTTGGAACTTATTTAGTGGTCTGTGTCCAAAACGAGCCAAGAGTCCTGTTTGTATCATCCCCATCTTTAATGTAAAAACACTTTGACCAAACCTTTAATAAAGCTGCTAAAAACTACTGATCAGTTTCTTCTGTCTCACCATAACTCTGCCCCTTTTTTTAGGCCTTTTTTTTTTTTTCTTTATTGCAGTTTTGCATTGACAGTAATTCCCAGTACTGATAAAGTACAGATAATTCATGTGTCTGCATTTGTGTTGATACCAGATCTGGGTAGTTGATGCCGTTTGTTTTTAAAGCCCTCGAAGCATCAGATCGGTGGAGTTTATAACAACTGACCGTAATGTGCTGAGAGGAGCTTAAAGCAAACAGCAATAAAGATATTTTGGTAAAACATCTTGAGCCCAGGACTGATATGAATAACACTGTTGTCAACTGAAGCTTCTCAGCCCTGCAATACTACAAGGACCCCTCCTCAGTTCTGCTGACCCGCTTCCTCCCTCTGTCAGATCAGGGTTCCTACACAGCTCTGGGAAAATAAAATCAAGTCATTTCCATTCCTTAAAATGTTTGGGAAAATAAATAGTGGGTGTGGGGAGAACGTAGAATTTTTTGTACCCTCATGGATGCTATTAATTGCATACCAGGGTTGCCTGAAGATGTGAAAGGTTTAATTTGTAGCTTTTCTTTTACATTTGGCTTCAAAAATCACTAATTTGAGTCAAATAAGAAAATAATTTAACCCTCTGAACCCCAAAAGTCAAGTTATCTTCTTTAAGAGAATCTCCAAAATGAATTACTGGCCTGAAACTGTGAAAACAGAAAGAAAAAGTGGTTGAACAGTGAACTAATCACGTGTGTCTTTTGATTGGGAAAATTAACCAAATTTTAGCTCAAAATTGTGATATGTCTTTGAAACCACTTTATTCTAGACGCCTCATTCAAAAATTTGTCAAAAATACACAGTATGCTCCACTAGATTCTACAAAATGCAAAAAAATCTGTGTTCCTCAGCACAGCTGTGAAGCCATTAGTGACTCAGCTGTGACCAGCAGTTACATGGCAGAAATCCAGAAGTGTTTGGCTGAACTGCAGCCAGTGTACACAGAGCAGGAATTTGGAAACATCACAAAAATCTAAGCAGTAAAGTATTTACACTATGTAGAGTCATCTTTTTTATTTCCCAGTGTTGGTATCACTTGTGAGCACTTACAACAATGTTGGAAGTGTTGATTCCAGGTTTTTTTTGTGTGTTTGGTAAAATAAATAATTTAAGAAATCTAACTTTAGTTTTTGTCTTTGTATGATTTAAAGAGTTTTAAATTCCTTGGGCTGCATGGAAGAAATTTTGGAGTTTGCATTTTTGAGTTGAGGACTTTATATTGCAGTAAAAACATAGTGAGAAAAAATGTGAAAGAGCAAAAAAATGCCCAGACACTGCTGCTTGGAGTTCAGAGGGTTAAAACGCATGCTTCAGTCATTTCTAATGATTAGCATTGGGTGTTGATCCCTCTTTATACCAGTGATGTGTAGGAAACCTACTAGAGATAACTCTGGGATTCTCTGATGTTCTGTATTAACATGATTGATATCGATGTCAGATCGTGTCCAGTTTCAAAGCGACCACGTCCAGAGCGGTTTGCCAGCTGGTCAGGGAGTATGTCGGCCACAGGGACGGCATCTGGGACCTCAGCGTCACCAGGACTCAACCAGTGGTGCTTGGAACAGCATCTGCAGGTGCTTTCATACTCATCAGAGATTTAATTTATCCTCAAAGGTCTTTGTGTTTCATGCAGTTCTTTCTTTTTCCTTCTTTCTTGGTGTTTTTTTTTTTTTTTTTTTTTGTGCTAAAACTTGCATCCTCTGTATCGTTATAAATCTGTTTTATACCTGTGAGTTGGAGGATTTCATGCAGCTGGCCTCACTGTCAGCCCACATCATATGTGTAGGCTGATTTTTCTTTTTTCAGACATTTATTGTCGAACCTAGATGTTTTTAATGCAACCTATCTCTCCAAACTGAGACAACTATTCAGTTCATACTAAATTTAACATAAATAAAACAGTATATTACCAGATGTAGACAGTAATAGTAATTGTCTCTTTGGCTTCTTTTGTATCCTAACAGACCACAGTGCGATGCTGTGGAGCATCGAGACGGGAAAGTGCCTCCTCAAATATATGGGCCACCAAGGATCAGGTAGAGTTGGATATATACAGTACATTTATTGCAATAGATGTGATTAAATGTTCTCACACTGGTGTTGTTGGACAGACGTCCATCCCTGTGAAGTTATGAAACATTAAGATGTCTGATTTAGATTTGCCGCCAATATCCGCCAGATTAGTCTCTTTGTGCAGTGATGCTCTGCTTTCAGTGCTTCTGCAACACTTGTCCAGTTATGGACATTTTCAGTGCTTAAAAACATAATTCTTTTAAAACTCAATCACTTTTACATCCATCCAGGTGTCACAATCTAAAAACAACATCTGTTTTTTTGTTCAACTCTATAACCAGTTTTCAGCATCAGTATTACAGGATGTATGATAGTTTGAACAGTCAAACTGCAGCAGTTTAATGTCTGTGACAGAGTCATAGAAACAATCATTGGTACCCTGGATGTGTTTTTTGATAATTCACCAGAAAAAAACTTTAAAAAGTGCATTCTGGGTAAACTTTCAAGGCCCATATCAGCATGTGTGATGGTGGTTGATCAGAACAAGTTCTAGACAATGAAAGGATCATTTTTACACACATTTGATACCAGGATCGTCTTCTAGACACGATTCCTTCATTTTCTAATGTAGATGTATTTTAACACTAACAAATGTAGCCTCTTTGGGTGAAATGGAGAAACAGTGGTATCCACATGTTCTACAAAAACATGAACAACTTGTCCTGATGTTGATATCATGGCATCACATGGTCTCCTGACAAGTTGCAAATGTTTGACACTGATGTGCTTCATGCTTCACAAGTTTTTCATTGTACCTCATGAACAGACATACATTAACATACATTGAAAAAAAACAAAAACAAAAAAAAAACGTAATTATGTACATGTTTTTTTACAATTTTGAATAGTATAGTGGCCTCTTACTTTAGTAGTAAAGTAGACTTTTCAACCTGATTTCAAGTAAAAAGTCTAACCATTAATATAAAGGTGACAATATAGTATGAGTATCCTGTAAGAAAATTTTATTTCTATTTTAACTAATCAAAAACTTCTAGTACTTGGAAATAGTTTTCAAAACATTGAAGGCCAACATTGCATAACATCTTAGTAATGTTTGTTATATTGTGACATAATGCAGATGTCTCTGTCTCCACAGTCAACTCCATCAAGTTCCACCCCACTGAACAGATGGCTCTAACAGGTAACATCCACAACTACAACACCGCTGAAGTTTTAAGACAAATCTGTGTTTTTTATAGATTTTTTTTTTTACTGCAGCAGCCTTAAAACTATTACACTGAATTCTTGGTGCCTTAAAAACTCTTTACCTAATACATATTCACAAAAGAATGACTCAAAGCTGGAACACATCCTGCAAGAGGACGCCGCAAAAACAGTCTGAAATATTATAGTGTTTTAAATCTTTATATTGTTGGTTTTAACCACAAAATAGAAATGTGGACATGAATGGATTAATTTTGGCTCACTGTGTCCTGAAAACTGACCACATTCAAACACATTTTTTATAGTTGACAGTTGTTCTTGACCTGTGTCTTTACAGCCTCAGGAGATCAGACAGCTCACATTTGGAGATACATGGTGCAGCTGCCAACTCCACAGCCTGTTGCTGATATCAGCGTAAGTAAACAGAATTTCTGATGATTTATTGTTCACACTTTTGCTGTTTCTGCAACTGAACTCTGTCAATTGTTCCTGCTGTGGCAGCAGCAGACGCCCTGCGAAGACGACGTTGACTTTTCAGACAAAGACGAGGCCGACGGCGAGGTCGAAGGCCCGAATGACTGCCCCTCCATCCGGATGGCAACCACAACCCTCCGCAGCCATCAGGGCGTGGTGATCGCTGCTGATTGGCTGGTGGGGGGTAAACAGGTTGTGACGGCCTCATGGGACCGAGCCGCCAATTTGTATGATGTGGAGACATCAGAGCTGGTCCACTCACTTACTGGTAAGAAGAGAATATTACAAAAAGTCTGTGGTATTCCAGAAAGCACAAGGATTGGAAAGCTATTCTTTTCATCATCCTGCTCTATTCTCGGATCCAGTAGTCATTATTTTTTCTAGATTATTGTATCTTCATTTTTTAACCAATTCTCAGTAAAGCTAAATTATTTAAAAATACACTTTGGCTTTGATGCAGTCAAATCCCTCTGTCTGTAGTCACTCTGTGGTTTTTACCGATGTCATGCCCACAGTTCTGTCTGATTGATCACAAGTGAGAGCCAATCAACCCTAAAGGGTAAATGTTGAGAAGTTATCTTTTAAATAAACATGTAACTCAGAGGGAAACAAAGGCATTATAACAAAATGTTGATTCGGAGTTATTCAAAATTTTGGCACAACAGTTTTCTTTTTCATGACAAATGTATATCAATTCTAAACATCTATCAGTCCCTGTTCTTACTTGTACCATCTCTAACCCGGCCTTACTTACACTTTTTATGTTATTTGCTCATTTCCCAAGAACCCGGGTATGCAATGGATTATTTGGAATTTAAAAGGAGTTATCTGTAGGTACATTTTCTTGTCAACAGTTTAATCCATCAACACAGTCCTTCTGTAAGGCAGTAATGACTATCACTAATAATATTGTCTTGCAAAGTGACACCTTTCTCCCCAGCATTGTATTAGCAATGTAGAATGGTCCGCTGCACCTCATTATCATTCTTTCAGAACGGTTACTTCATCTCAAAGCATACAGTTTTTAGAACACTTTTTGCTTGACAATCTGATTTGTCTGATTTTTTTATTGCTTAAAATATGGATATTGTAGCTCAATTCATCCAGGATTTTCTGAGATTATTTGAGGCTGTTTGAACAATAATATTTCAGAAACTATTTAAGATGAAAGTCAATACATTTTTACTGTTATTTCTTATAATGTCATTTGTTTAGAATCTGCAATATTGGACAAGCAGATCAAATAATCTCAGACTATGGGTGAGTTGAAATATGGAAAAAAAAAAGAAGAAACAAAACCCCATCTTGGAACATGTGTGTTCAGCTGAAGGAAAGTCTGATTGTGGAATTTCTGTCTCTGCTGCCAAACAAAGGAGGTTATTAAAGAGTAGATAAGTTGTTGCTATGTTCATTACTTTGCTGGTTGTTTGTGTTCAGGCCATGACCAGGAGCTGACCCACTGCTGCACACATCCCACCCAGCGCCTGGTGGTCACCTCGTCCAGAGACACCACCTTCAGGCTGTGGGACTTCAGAGACCCGTCCATCCACTCTGTCAACGTGTTCCAGGGACACACAGAGTCAGTCTGACACCTTCACGTCTTCCTTTTCACTGACTTTCATCTGTTTGAAGACAAACAACACAAATTTTCTTAAGATGACATCAATTCCACGATCTATGAATGTATTTTTCTAAAAGTCAGCTGGTTTGAAAGGAATGTTGTCCTCAAAAAAAACAAAAACAAACAAAAATGACATTAAAATGACACCAGTCTAAACTTAACGTGGATATTTGGTCAAAATCTATTTATTTTACTTTTCTCATTTAGGATTTTGCCAAAACTTAGCTGCTTGTTTAGACCTGATTCTGTTAAAAGCGAAAATTTTGTGTAAACACTGCCTGCAGTTCAGCTAAGAAGTCCCTTTAAACTATATTTTTAGTAAATTTTATACAAGGGGACAATGTGACATTAACTACAACAGATAGACTCAGTAAAGTTCAAACAATCATTTGTAAAAGAGGTTTCCAGTTATGCAGGTGTTAAACAAATATTACAAAACTTTGATGGAAACACATGACATTGTTTGACGGCTGCTGTCATTCCTGCTTCACTCTGTTTAAACAAACTGGGTTTCTGGTCCTGTGCAGCACGGTGACGTCTGCTGTGTTCACGGTCGGAGACAACGTGGTGTCTGGGAGCGACGATCGAACCGTCAAAGTGTGGGACCTGAAGAACATGAGGTCACCCATAGCAACCATCCGAACTGATTCTGCTGTCAACAGGTGAGTTAACTTGCGAGCAGGTGAGACACATAACTAGGTTTCTTATTAATAAGGATTACTATAACTGAATATGTACAGTGATGAAACAGAGCGTCATGTGATGCTATAAAATCAGCTAATGTCCTGCTTTGTGGAGATGTTTTTGCTTCTTCTTCAGTTTTTGGAGGTTGTGTCTGTCAGTTAGAACAGATTGTTAAAGTTGATCTGACTGTAGACAGATGTTGCGGTGCTACAGGTAGCGTTAGTTAGCACAGTGTGTTAGGATTATCCCAGCAGAATCAGTTCTAGCTGCACCGACACCAACAGCTAAATGATTCAGGTGTTTTCTGTGTAACAGAGAAACTGAACATTCTTGTGGAAGAATGTGGTGTTTATTACAGCTTCAGCAACATCTGTTACCTCACCTTTCAAACAGCTGATTCACTGGAGCTGCTACAGTCTGCTAATGCTCTCGTCTGTCTCTCTGTGTAAACAATAGCTTTCGGTGTTGACTGGCTGTTACTAGTGACCAATCAGATTGTGCTTTGCACAGTGACTATAGACAGAGAACTGACTGCATCAGAGCCAAAGTAAAACATTAAATTAATTTAGCAATAATTGGTCAATAAAAATAACAATACAGATATTTAGAGAAATGCTGAATATGGGCTGTAACTAACAAGTGTTTCTTTACTGAAAAACTGCTTGTAATAATGGTGATTCAAAATGTTTTTGCCCATCTCTGTGAATTAAAAAAAAAACTTAAACAGCTTTAACACATTACATTTTTAAACAGAATTTACTGCATGTATTGAATTATTAGACTTTGTTTGTGTCTTTTAGGAAATGCTGTAATTATTTAACCACTTTCATGAAATTTAAACTTTAGTTATCAGTGTTAAAGGCCTGTTGTGTCGGCTCTGTGAAAGAAAACAGCTGGTGGTCTAATTATTTGTAATCTACAAGAATTAAAAGAGATAACCCGTATGTAATTATGCTTGAACCAGACAACACTGACTTTTCTTAGTAAGTGGTTAAAATGATGAATGGATTCTCAGAGAAGTAATGTGACAAACAAGAAAAGTTCAACTCTGCAGATATTCTTTAATCCTTATCATCTTGTGGGATATTTCAGAATGTTTACGACTAAAGTATGCTTAAAAGTGAATGTTAAGCATGTGGCAGAATGCTGTGTAGACATTAAAATATTACTACCACGTACTGCAGATGAAATCTAAGCTCGTCCACTCTGCTGACCCTTGTTCTTTATGTTCAGGATCAGCGTGTCGGTGAACCAGAAAATCATCGCTCTTCCTCACGACAATCGGCAGGTCCGGCTGTTCGACATGTCCGGAGTGCGACTGGCTCGACTCCCACGCAGCAACAGACAGGTCAGTCTGAGATTTAACATTTAGAAATTATTCTGCACTAAAACGTGAAAAAGCAGTTAATAGAACCTGGTTTGATAAATTGAGCAGCATATTTACACATATACACACATATTCATCTTTAAAAAGCGTTGAACCTGGGATGCCATTTTCAGAGTTTAATATCTCTGGAAATAAAACTCACACAGTCGTGAAATTTTTTGAGTACACACACAGCATAGTTTCCAGCAGATCCAAATAATTCAATGGTTCCAGCAGAGGACAAAATTTTAATTATTAGCCCATTAAAGTGGGATAAAAATACAATCGAGATTGGTATAGTGGCCCCAGAAAGTCCCTGTAAGTGTATATGTATGGATGGATCCATATTTCTACTAAAATGCAGTCTTTGGTCAACATTTCAGCAACTTTAGAGGCTCTAACATCAGTAGAATTTGATGTGTGGAAAGTCTGGCATGGCAAGGTTCCAGTTTTTACATATTTTGACCAAATGTTGGTCAAGGTTCTATATGTTGTTGTTATCTGTACAAAGTTACAAGCTGCCTCCATGTTGCTTTCATATTAAAGTTTAACAGCGTGACCAAAGACTGTATTTTAGTGGAAAATATTGAAATATCCACTTACAGGAACTTTCTGAGGACACAGTAGCAGCCTTGATTGAAAACTTTGTCCTTTTTCCATTCCCAAATCTAGTAGCTGCTAATAGGATAATACTGCTGGAAACTATTCTGTCTGTGTCCTCACCCAATTTCATTCATGTGGGAGTTTTATCTCTGGAAATATTGAACCTTAAAATGGCTTTTCAAGTGTTTTGAGGGTGAAAATGGAAAAATTCCCAGGTCTGACAACATTTGAAATTCTCAAAATTTGACCAAAACATTTCACAGAACTTAGTTTTAGGTCCAAAAATCCTATTAAGTAAATTCCGAACTAAATCTAAAATTGACCTGACTGCTGTGTTTTCAGGGTCACCGGCGGATGGTTTGCTGCTCTGCCTGGTGTGAAGAAAACAACACCTGCAACCTGTTTACCTGCGGCTTCGACCGGCAGGCCATCGGCTGGAACATCAACATCCCCGTCCTGCTGCAGGAGAAATGACCTCCTCACTCCGTCACCTTACAGAGAAACTCCACCCAAAGTCTGTCTCGAGGATCAGACCCTCAGGTTTAAAAGGCGGCTGTACAAAGTTTACTTTGGTCAGTTAGGTTTAACAACACATACTGACTCTTACCAGCTGTCTTTTGAGCCTTTGGAGGGTTGTCGTTTGTCACTCAATGGTTCCTGAGTTTAGGAAATAGAAAAAGGACCCGCGCTTGCTGTCTGCTGCATCTGTCGCTCTCTAAATCACCACCGCCGGTATTCACTGAACACATTTTTGTGTTTCTAGCGTGGAGGAAAACAAACACTGTCTACCACTGATGGGACAAAAAGCACAGAGACATAACTAAAGATGTTCTTCTTTGTTGAAAACAAAATTGCATTTTGCTGATGCTAAAGAATTAGAGAATGAAGCTCTGCATATTCTGCTTGATGCTGATGACATCTAAGCTTTGGTGCTGACACCTGGCACATGTTTAAAAAAGGACAGCAGTCTTTAAAGGAAAAGTCCACAAGTTTCATGTAGTCTCTTCTGGTTAGTACATTTCTAGAGTTAATCTGCAACCACTTGTGATTTACTTTCTGCTTCCTCTGATTTCTAACATTAAACTGTTTTCCACTGCAGGAAGTTTAGGTTTGAACCTTTGTACAAGTTCTGACCACTAAAACCGTCCCTGTAGACCCTACTTCAGGGGAGAGCAGAGTTCCTACTCCACTGTAGGTGCTTCTGAGCTGCCCTGAAAACTACTGCATGAGGCTGATTAGTGAAACTCAGAAAAGATAATAAGGACCAAAGTTCTCCCAAACATCGCCACCTTTAGTGTAAAAATGACCATACAGGTTTAAATGAGAAACCTCCATTGTTCTGTTTCCTACAGATAACTGGAGTTATGTCCGGTAGCTATTTGTTGTTTTGGTTCACTCTAAGTTAACGTCGCTGTTGAAGCAGCTGCAATAGAAGCAGAGATTCTGTAAATGTTAACCCTCGCCCAGCTGCCCTGAGTTCCTGCAGTAGAAAGACGGCTGGTAATAACAGCTCAGTGAAGACAACTACAGGAATTTTCTGCATCTAGAAATAACTTGACACAGCATACATTTCCTAACTTGTTAGGCCAGTTATCATCACAGCATTAAACTGTACTTTTCATTCGGAATTTCATTCCCAATTTTTTGTCTTTTTGGCACCTGAGAGTTGTTGCCTAATATATTAATATATTCCTATTAATATCTATAATATATGTGACATTGAAGAAACTAATCATCCTTATCAGTGTCACTGTTTTTTTTGTGTTGTCATGTGACAGATAATCACATTTTAGAATGAAGCTCTTGTTTGTCAAAGCTGAGTTCTACAGTCGGACCTTTTTACAAAGAACCGATTGCTGTTTACAGTTTTCTTTTAGCTGCTGTTGCAGAAAAAAATAACAAATTTGCAGGTGAGGTTTGCTAATGAGTCTTTGCTGGACTTGTTGACACATGAACAAAAGGAGTTTGGTGGTTCTGTTGTGCAGTAAAGATCAAGGCAGGCTGGTGACGCTGACAGTGGAGCTGTGTTTGAACCAAAGCTTTTCTCCACTGTGACGTTGTTGAGTTGCTTTATGCTCTCTGAAAACAAAGCTACATGTTATCAGACTGAACCTGAACATTCAGATGCAGACGGATGTTTTATTCGGTCAGTCAATTAAAAGTCAAAAGTTTTCACCAGTTTGAAGAAGGTTATCCACAAATCCTAAACAAAAGTTTTAGCTCACAAATGAGTAGAAATGTAAAAATTCTACTAATCACCTTTTAAACTGCTGCTTCCACTAACGTGCTGTGATCTGTCTGCACAAACAGAACTCCTGCGACTGAAATGACCACGTTATGAATAAATATGTGGAGACCTTTAAAGTTTGATGAAGTGTGACTGAGTTAGCTGTGTTCATGTGCGAGCATTTGTAGATTTTGCAGACAAAAATCAAATCAAAAACCCAACAGCAATAAATATGTGCAAATTAGCAAAGTAGAAAACAAGAGAAGAACTCGTAAAATGAATTTGTAAGTAAAATAAAGCATAAAATACTGAAAAGCAGAGGCAAAAACAGAACTTCTGAAGTCTACATAGAAATCAATATAAAGTGCTGAATGTTTAACTCCACTAAGAATCGATGTAAACAACTTCATTTATCATAAAATCTCATTTCAGTCAACAAAAGCGTAGAACAAGCATTAACAAAGTGGTGTAGAAACGTTTGAATCCTGCTGTCGTACAGATACTTGATATGATTGTAAAAGAGACTTTTTCTAGTTTTTCGCAGAGCCCTTTAGTCATTTGTGTTGAAAACACTGTTGTGGGGATTCTGTCAGTGTCACATTTGTTACGGTACCTAAAAAACAAACCAAACCGACCAGTCCGACCTGTGAGGAGCGTCGTGCTGCGTTCACCTGCTTAGCTTTCCCACTGCCACTGAAACACTCAGCCAGAGCTGAACGGGAGACTCTGTAATGTATGTTTGAAGTGGTTTCGCTGCGTTAAAAGTCTGTGAGTGTGTGTGTGTGTGTTGTGGTGAGATGGTTCAACGTGTTCAGTGTTGTAGTAACAAGCAGTTTCCACTGTTGGAGTTACAGCAGTGACACAATAAACAAGCACAGTTCGTTTCACACTGTTAGCCTGCTTTAGTGGAGCGTAATAGAAGTGTACATCTGTGTGCACACGTACAGCTTCTATGTATGTATTTGTGGTCACACTTGACTGCTGCCTTTTGCAAACCTAAAAGTATTTGTAACAGCAAAATCAAAGCCAACTAAAATGTTTTCAGTGCTTGTCAAAAGGCAAATGTAAAGTGTTAACCTCCTCTTACTTTAACATTTGTACCATATAAATTGTAATATATGAAGAAAGTTTGGCTGTATAGTGTATTTCAGCTGCAGCGGTTTTATTAGCCTTTATAACTTGATGACATGTTTTTTTTTTTTTTTGCTTTTTTAAAAAAATTAGGTGTAAAACCACTTTCTCGCTTCGTGATGGGTGATCATCGGTTTTTACATTCACATAAAACTGAGCTCATTTTCTCATTTAATCCAGGGACGATGAATGCAAACGTCTTTTTGTTTCGAAATTCCCGGAAGAGTTTTGCGTCAGGCCAATTAAAATTCTATTTGCAGTTTGTTGTGTTTAGTATTCCATAAGGGTGTTTATATCAACAATATGTTATTTAAAAGTACAAACATTTTCTTGCTGTAGTAGAACCAGTGTAGAACTTTTAAAATTTAAGAAGATGTTGCTGCTCCCTAAAGTCCTCAAAGGATCAGTACATATAAAATCAACCAAATCTGAAAAAGTTCCCCCCAGATCTCAGAATCAGCTGATCCTTCGTCTACAGTAACTTTATTTAATGAAGCAAAGTTTCACCTTCATACTATGAGTATTTTCAGAGTTCCAGGTCCTTGAAGTCCATAGAGGAGGGTCCACATTTATCACTTTAATGGACTTTTTCCATCATTTCTGAGCCTCAGAACTTCATCAGTACAGCAGATAGACACATGACATTTTAGGATGAAAAACACATTTGTGTTCTGGTAAAAACTGCAACCAGATCAGTTTTACATCCATCCAGGAGTCACAGTCTGAACAGTGAATCTGTTTTCTGTTTATTTTCTCTGCAACCAATTTTGAGGTTCAATATTATGGGATGCATCATAGTTTGAACAGTAAACGCTGAGACACATTTTACATAGAATGACCTAAAAGCATCTTTGGCAGCATTTAAAGTTAAACCTTTTCATGTGAAGTCTTTAACTTTGACGTTCACCTGCGGCCCTCCCTGGTCTAAATGACAAAACATTTTGTGTGAAGAAGATTTCAAGCTGTGTGTGAATGTTTGATCTTTATCCGATAATGTTCTCTTCTTTTCAAGCAGGTTTCACTGCGTTCAACTGCATTTTCTACCAACACTGAGCCACTTTGTTCATAATTCACCAGTTTTAACTGAATGTTCACCATCATCGGTCACGTTGTTGCTGAGCATCGGCGTCTTGAAGCCTGTGAAACTGTGGCTCTTTGGTGTTAACAGTGCTTTGTGTGGTCGATGTAGAACAAACGCCACAGCTCAGTTCTCAGAAAAAAGAAAGGAAAACTTGACCACAGTTTTGTGGATTATAGCTGTGTAATGAGAAACAAGCAAGGGCTTGTGGAATTAAAATAAACCACTTGTGCTGTTTGAACACTTGTTCTTGGCTGGTTTTTGAGTTTCTTAAGCGACACTAAAATATTCTAGCTCTTGTGGAACAAACTTGAATCCATTCGGCAGGTGAAGCATGTTATTCCAGACGTCCCTCAGGACTAATTGTGAACGTGTAAACAGGGTTCAGGTTGTAACGGCGACTTTGAGAGCTTATTTCATCAAAGATAGTGTATAAAGTGTTCCTTTTTATTTACCTCACCCACAGATTCAAAATCTGATTCTGACTGCACACAGAATACACAAACACAACAACTAGCACAAATAAGATCATTTATTTGCAGTGATTAAAAATAGTCACAATCAATACAGAATACATCCATTCTGCAAACCTAATAATAAAACATTCAGAGCATCAAACACCGACAGCTGAAGTTCTCATTTACTTCACAACCTTTTTCTATAAATAGACACCGAGACACGCAGGAAAATAAATCTTTGGGATATCTGTAAGTATTTGAAGAAAAGATGAGGGTAAAACACAAGTTAGACAGACCTATACGCTACTTCTTGTAACTCAACAGTCTCCCACTAAGTGGCAGCGTCACCTCACAGTCCTGAGCCTCCGAAACAGTCGCTGCTCAAAATACATGAAGGAGATCAACTTGAACATAATCAGAGACAAACAGTTGCATCAAGAACACATATTCTAAAAGCAAACACAAAAAAAACTAAGAGTTACATGTTCAAACATATTGTTGGGACATAAACGTGTTGACAGTCACAGTATAGAGACTCATCTCCAGGTAACACTTGGTTCAGGCTGAACACCTTTGGTTAAAATCATTGTCGGTTCATTGAGGTTTGGTTAAGTCACCAAGACAGAAGCAGTCTGCGGTTTGTTCCAACGTCTGCAGAGAGAAGATTCGGTTTAAGAGTTGAGGGCTGTAGGAGGCATCACGGGGATGGAAATATATATTTGTACATGCAAATAAAATGATGTGAAACCTTCCAGTTGCATTTATTATCATTCATTAACAGATCAGAAGTGTCTTCCAGTGAGACTGTGCAGAAAGGAGCTGCAAAACCTCACACTGTTGTTACAAAGATAAATGGAAATTAGTCCTTAATGTCATGTTGTACACACGTGTGTCGACATTTGACTAAAAATAAAAACAGTTGCAGTTTGTATCTTTTGTAATCATCAAAATTTGTGTGTCATTTGGATGCTTATCACCATTTTATTGATCCTTATTGCATGTTTTTCTGTCTGCTTCATATAGTTTCTGATATCAAAAAAAGTAATTATGATGCTGATTATTAGTCCATAACCCACATTTTAAACTGTACAGTTGTTTGTTTGCCCGACAAAGCCAAAACCACAGCAATGGCATATTTGACTTTTTGATCTCTTGTCATTCAATAAAAATGTGAGTTTGTAACCTCAACGATTACGAGTTATTTTAAATTTAAGGTTTTGAAATTTTGCCTTTTAAGTTGTGCATTATTATTTCTGGACTTTGCATAATTCAGTTTGTCATGTAGCGAACTCATTATCAGCTGCAGAACTTTGTTATTTCACGTATTTATTTATACGTGCAGCATTTGAGTAAATTATTCAGATCTGCTGAGAGCAAACTTTGGTTCCTACCTGCTGTTGTTTGGGGTGGGATGGCTGTGAGTGTGACACTGGTGCTGCAGAGGTGAAGGCTGCATGTTTGCTGTCGATTACAGAAGATTATTAAAAAGAGAAAAACTGCAGCTCCTTTTGTCAATACTCAGCGATAACCAGCCTCATTCAGCTTCCCAGCTAGAGTTTTTATTGTTCTAACAACATAATGAGAAAGTTCTGCAAAGTTCAAGGGATGTTGTCATTGAGAAGTTGTTTTTTAGTTCCCAAAATGTTCGAGGGTAAAGTTCTCTGATGATCATAAACTGATGCGCGTTTTGCTCTTGGCTACTGCACGTATATTTTTCTGATATAAAGTGTCACAGTGGTTGACTTGATGTGGTGCCGCATTCTGTGAATAAAAACATACATGTGCTTCACTCCAACTCTCCACATTCAGCTTCAGTTCACACGCTGAAGTTTTGGAGCTTTGGAGGTTTCCTGAGCCATGTTCCCAGACCGCCTCCCTGCAGAGCACTGCTGAACTGCTGCATGGCCCTCTGGTAGCGTCCGGCGGCCATCTTGGAAGCAGAATATGTGGCCAGAGCGTCCTCGGCGCCCGAAAACGAACTGTTTAACTGAGAAAGAAGAGCAGAAACATAATGTAAAGCATGTCAGGCAAGACAAAATACACAAATACAGGTTTTTAGGGACACTTAAAGATAGAACTTGCAGTATTTACTGTTTCTTACACTTAGAGTGGTCACCTGACCCATGAATATGGACAGCAGCATGGTGGAGGCGTTACGTGAACACTGGTGGGTTGTCTGGGATTCCTCTACCAGTACGTTTTCAGAATCAGGAAGGTTTTATTGTAAGTAGATAACAGATGAACTAGATGAAAAGTGTTGCCAGTTGTAGTTAAAAAAAAATTTAACATGATAAATATGAAAAAGTGTCAAAAAGTAATAGGAATATTTCCAGTGTGGAGGAATGTGAAAATTTCAACCTAAAATCAGTATTATATGAGGTTGCATATACTGTACTGTAAACACTGAATGTCTTTTCTTTTCATTTTTGTCATTATCATTCATTTGATCTTCTTTTGCATTAATTTATTGTGGAAATATTTTTAAAGAACATTATAGGAATCAAACATGATACCTGTGTTATTCCATATTGACAAAAATCTGGAAAAGTTAGAATCACCTGGGGCATTATTTACACAGTAACTTTGTTGTCTTTAATGAAGCCATGCAAAATTTCCCCTTCATAGGCCCTTGAAGTCCATAGAGGAGGGTCCAGATTTATCACTTTTTAATGGACTTTTCCAATAATTTCAATTTACAGTATTTTTTTTTTTTTGTTGCAATGTCTGTTTTAGAAGATTGTTTTACCACAAAGTGATTCATGTCTTAAAGATGATCCTGGTATCAAATGTGTGTAAAATGATCCTTTCATTGTCTAGAACTTGTTCTGACCAACCACCATCACACATGCTGATATGAGCCTTGAAAGTTTACCCAGAATGCACTTTTTAAACTTTTCTCTGGTGAAATATTAGAAAACAGAAACACATTCAGGGTACCAATGATTGTTTTTACAACTCTATGTCATAGACATTAAACTGCTGCAGTTTTACTCTTCAAACTATCATACATCCTGTAATACTGATGTTTAAAGTTGGTTACAGAACAAATGAAAAGATTCAGTGATTAGACTGTGACTCCTGGATGGATGTAAAACTGATCTGGTTGCAGTTTTTTACCAGAAATCGAATGTGATTTTCATCCTAAAATGTCATGTGTCTATCTGCTGTACTGATGAAGTTCTGAGGCTCAGAAATGATGGAAAAAGTCCATTAATGTGATAAATGTGGACCCTCCTCTATGGACTTCAAGGACCTGGAACTCTGGAAATATTCATAGCATGAAAGTAAAACTTTGCTTCATTAAATAAAGTAACTGTAGATAACGAATCAGCTGATTGTGATGTCAGCTGAGTATAAGAGGTTTATATATATGTAGTTGGATTTTTAATGCAGCAGAGTCTCCTGCAGCGTCTCATCACTTGAAGCTGTTTCTGACTCACCTGCTGCTGCAGCTTCAGCCATCGGACGAACACTGAGCGCCTGCAGAGTCGTGACGGCGTCCCTGAGTCCTTCCTCCTCCCCGTGGAGGTGCTGATCTCCTCCAGGCCTTCGTCTCCACAGCTCCAGTTAACGCTGATGCCGACAGGTTTCCCTGCTGGACGAACCTCCCTGCTGCTCAGACCTGCAGGAGGCAGAGAGGGAAGCTTTGGTGTGCTGTCATGCATATAAAACACACTGAGATGTTAGAATATACATTTTGTTTGATCTGATTCAACGGGGGAAAAAAAAAAAAAAAAAAACTGACCTAGAGCTGATATAATCATTAAAGACATTCATAACGCCTCTGAAAATAAACATGTGACTGGAAAATATGAATGATGATGGCAGGTTGTATTGCAATGTAGAAAAAGTCAGAAGAGGCTGGTGACATGGAAATAGTTTAGTATCTTTTTTTTTTTTGTGCAATTTTGGTAACATCTGTGGACATTTGGAAAAATGTTGGAAATTTCATTTTTGGGAAACCAATTCCATCCATCCGAACTGGCGACCTTCCAGCTGTGAGGCGATGGTGCTAACCACCGAGTCACCTTGCAGCCTGGGAAACAAATCATTAAAGAAATGTAACTTTCATTTTTGTCTTGTTTCTAATTCCTGTCATTCTAACTGTGTCCTACTGACAGAAGACATTTCTGAGTTCTCTCTCCTTCTTCATGTTTGTTCTGTTTCTACAGAGGAGCAGGACTTTAGATTGCAGTGAAAAATGAGCCACAGTGAAGAAAAATGAGACGGGAACAGCTCAGAGGTTCAGAGGGTTTAAGGATCAGGAAGGAAGGTGATTATTAAAGGAGTAAGTTGTAGAAATCATCCATCTTTTTTAGTAACCTGAGAGCTCAGAACAGACCCACCACGTTATGATGATGGAGCTGAAACACCTTGGAGAACCATAAAAAGATCAGTTCTGTTCTACTGAAGCACTGAAGATTATCAAATACACAGACTGCATTATAAAAATTCATTCTTATTTCTCTGGTTTGAATCTTTATCCACAATCCATTTTTAAAGCACCGCCAGAGTAAACAAACTGAAAACTTTAGACGACTGTGTAGCTGCTGCTGTCATTAATTTGTATAATTTGTGTTTATTTGACAGCAGTAAACTGGATTTATCGCTGAGGTTCAGTTTCTCTCCAGACGGCTGTTACTGCTGATAGTAACTCTGTTCTTCATTTTCTGTTTATTCCAAACAGACCGTTTACACGGCAGACTGTTCTTGTTACAGCAGATAGAACCAGTAATATTATTTAACACAGCATTTTCCTGTTCTTTACTGGTAAATCTCTAATTAAAAACGACATTTACTATTATTTGATGGTGTATCTATAAATATATGACCTTCTCTCTTATTTAATAGTGTATCTACAATATCCACAGTATAAAAACTGAAAATGTCAAGTTTGTCCTTAAAATCCTTAAAATGTGTGGGTAGCTAATTACTTTGTCTCATAATTTTTTTATTTTATTTTTTCTAAAGAAGGACTGTTTACTACCAGTGTGTCTACTGTTAAATAAATTAATAGGTAAATCAATAAAAAGGACATTTTTGGTATTTTACTAATTCATCTATAGTCTTAAAAAAAGAAAACAGGAAACTTTAATGTTATTTAGTGGTACATTTATAATCAATAAATGGACATTTGCTGATTTTTAGTGGTGTATCTATTGTGAAAAATAGTATGTTTTATGTTATTTAATGGTATATCCATAGTATAAATATTGAAAATCTTACATAAACGTCTCAAAGTCATTACCTGAGTTTTTCTTAACTTTTAAAAAATAGGGTTTTTTCTTTTACTTGACAGCCATCCACAATTTAAAAGGGGGGGGGGAATTCAACAGTAAAAAAGCACAAAAAAATAACATTTGCTATCATTTGAGCGTGTGTCGATAATGAAAATGGGATATTTAACCATTTGATAACACCAATTAACCAACAGCTATGTGTCACTACTGTAAATGAAAAACACATTTTTGTCAATATTACAGCAATAAAAGATGAACTTGTTAAAAAAAAAAAGCAAATCTGCTATATTTACATTTTTAAAAAAATATTCTCTCCTACATGCTTCATATTTTTTGTAAAATACTTTATTTTACTTTATTACATTTTCGCTGATCATCAGAAAGAAACAGCAGCTGATAAAATCTAATGTGAAAATGTAAATAAGCAGAAAATTCACCTGTAAATCACGAACTGTGGACAAATTCTGTTAAAAAATTCATGCAGCTGTAAACAAATAAAGGGTTCATTTGCAACAACAGATAACTGCATCTTCACAAACCTTCAGAAAACCCCCTTTTCCATCGTCTACCTGAGACAATGTCAATCAAACTTAAGTTATCTCTATTTTTGTCATTTCTACTGAGTCAAATCCACTCAACTTCAGTTTGATTGATATTATCTCAAGCAAACAACAACAAAAAATCTACAAAAATGGAGTTATCTGTTTTTGCAAATGAACTCTTCAAACATATCTTAGAGTGTGTTTTCTTTTTCTGCCTTGATGTTTTTCTTTGCAGCTCTACACTGTGAAAGTAAAAGTTTTCCAGAACCAGACGCCTGTTTCTGGAACTTTATGATCAGAAGTCATGGTTTCTGTTTGGACCTACAGCCGAGCAGCAGCGGCTGTCGTCGGTAGGGAAACGGCAGGTGTTTGACGGGCGCCAGGCGGCGTTTCATGGCTCTGGCCAGGTGACCCGTGTGACTGAGCGTGCCCACTGTCAGGCTGTGCAGGTAGACCGGCTCCACCAGGTGAGACAGGAGGGAACCCTGGAGGCCCACCACGCTCCACCTGTCCACACAAACAGGGAAACATCATGTTCTTCACCTTGCTAACATGTACAAATGGTGTTTTTTATTCACTGGAAGATACGTCATAAGTGAAACAAGCAGTCGACACCATGACTGAGTGTTTCCACACAGAAGCTGCAGAGTACAAATGACAGATTATAAAATACAGACTTACAAGGTTTCATATGTCACAAATCTAAAGAACAGGGACGTAAAGATCAAAAGATTTTACCCCTGATCCCGTCTGATGTTACTTTGTAATTGTGTATCTATTGTATAAAAAATTTTTTTTTTAAAAATCAAGAACAAGAAAGAAGTTAATGACCTCCAACCAGAGATCATGTGTTAAAGAAAAAGGGGGAGCGCATAAGGACAGTGTTCCTATATTTCAGTTGTATTTGTAGCAGCAATTCCACCTTCACAACAGACAAAATAGCATTTGTCAAAAAAAAGTCACCCTTAAACTGTAAAAATCATATTTGTAATACCAAAGTCCACCAAAATGCAAGACTAGATTCTATTGTAGAGGTAAAATAATCCCCAAAATCCAGTTATATGGCACATTTAAGAGCAGAATCCACCTTTAAACTCAACAAAACAAAATGTTTAATGTCAGAGCAACCTGCAATTAGACACAAAAACATCCACAATCCACCCAAAACAAGATCTAAGTGCATGTTCAGGGTAAAATATTGGAAACCAGACAACTACATTTTAAAGGGCATAATCTATTCCTAAAATACATTCCATTAGAAAAGCACTCGGAGAGCGCAGACCTCCACCAAGCAGCTCATTTCCACCATATTGTGATTTCCATCCAGCGTTAAAGTCCTGCATTCATTTTATCTACCCTGTTAGATTTGTAAATAGTCAAAACATACCTTTAGCATTTGAATTGACATTGATATCTTTAATAACAAGCTGACAGAGTGATGAATCTGTACTATCAGATATTTTGTACACTTATGTTATTTCTGCAGTTCCTTACTGGCTTTTAAGCTGTTAGCTAACGCTATGCTAGGTTGGCATGACTACAGCGATGTTATTGCTACAATAAACAGACAGGGAGTAGCTTAAGCTAGGTTAGCACAACTTTAGCAATGCAACGCAAATGAAAAGCATGACCAACGCAATGAAGCACGCATCAGTCGTCATGACACATGGAAGAGAGTTAAAGTGAAACAGGAGACATGCTGAGTCATTGTTAATGTTATGTCGTCGTTATGAACTTATCTATCAGTAGCTCCGCTCAGCCCACTCCTGTGATGCTGCCTAACTGTAGCTCACTCCTGTACTACTGAGAACACAGCGGTGAGGACTAAAGGACTGAATGGAGTCAGAGCTCCATCTAGTGGACAAACAGCTCAACGACTGCATTTACAGTTTTATCAGAAAATAACCAGACGGTAAGCCAGAACATCACCAAAATCTAATCGTTTGTTCATAGTGCCATTATCAACATTTCCTGAAAATTTCAGGGAAATCTGTTCCTAATTTTTCGAGTTATCTTGCTAACAAACAAACAAACAAACAAACAAACAAACAAACAAACAAACAAATAAACAGATGCTGACTAAAACATAAGCTCCCTGGCAGAGGTAATTATATTTCAAGTGTTAAACATACCTACAAATTAGACAAAATGTTTTTTTTTTAAAGATTAATATGTACCCAGAGCAGAATCCATCATAAAACAAAACAAAATAGCACTAACCCATCCACAAACTAGATCAAATTACATTTTATGAGTAAAATAAATTAGAAAAATCCACCCCACACTAGTCAGAACAGCATGTTTATGGTATCCACACTGAATGAGGGATGCAGTTTGTCATTTGGTTCATCAGCAGTAAAAACAGGATGTTCTATTGAGGCAGCTCATGTAAACTGAACTATTTAACTGAATTTAAATTCTGAGAGGTCTGAGGCGCTTTTCAGTCACAAAAAACCCCATCTCAGATCAAACTCACTTTGCCATTTTGTCTGTGCAGGACATGGAGACGAGAGGTTTACCCGGCAACAGCCCGTCCCATCTGTGATTGGCCGTGACGGGCAGCGTCCCCTCGCCTCCGTTTACCTTCACCCTGAGGTGGCAGCGAAACCTCCTGCTGGGATCTGAAAGGACATGAAGAGTCACTTGCAAAGAAACTGTTGAAGCTTCATCCAGATCATTCTGTGTAAAAATCAAACAAAACCTCCTCACAATCAGCTGATTCTTTTTCCACAGTAACTTCAGCGTATATAATGAAGCAGTTCTACCTTCATACTGTGATCATTTTCAGAGTTACAGGCCCCTGAAGTCCATAGAGGAGGATCTAAATTAAACACCTTGTAATGGACTTTTAAAAACTGCAACCAGATCAGTTTTACACCCATCCAGGAGTCACAATCTAAACACTATTTATTTTCTCTATAACCAACTTTGAGCATCAATATTATGGGATGTATGATGTTTTGAACAGTAAAACTGCAGCAGTTTAATGTCTATGACATAGAGTCATAGAAATAATCATTGGCACCCTGGATGTGTTTCTGGTTTCTGATAATTCACCAGAGAAAACTTTAAAAAGTGCATTCTGGGTAAACTTTCAAGGCTCATATCAGCATGTGTGATGGTGGTTGGTTAGACCAAATTATAGACAATGAAAGGATCATTTTTACACACATTTGATACCAGGATCGTCTTCAAAACATGAATCACTCTGCGGTAAAACAACTTTTTAGAATCAAAATGTCAGTAAAAAACAAAACAAAAACCAAACAAACAAACTAAAGACCCTGTGATTGTCTGAATGAGTTTCCTCACATGCACTGATGGCCTCGTAGGGACAGTTGAGTCGAGCGTCTCCACAGGGCGATGAGCTGACGTACATGTGGAAGAGGACACCGTCCTGCAGCCGGAAGACGCCGCTGCAGCCTTTATTTGGTACGAAGATGGACGATTCCTCACCGTCCCCTGGCTTACTTCAGATGGGAAACAGGAAGAATTTAACATGAGACAGAAAAACACAGAAGTTGGTTTATTTAAAAGCTGTAGCATCACAGAAAATCATAAATCAGAATAAATGAACTGAGTCAGGATTTTAATAAAATACAAAAAAGACATTTTTAGTGGCAGTTCCACTAAAATCTTAAACAATATGACATTTTAAATGGCAAGTTCCACCTGAAAACTAGATAAAGTGACATTTAAAGTCCAAAACTGTAGCCCAAACTGAGGTCACATGACATTAAAAGAGAGGGGAAAAAAATTCTGAATAAGAAGTTTTAGGGGCTAAATTGACCCCAAGGTTTAGAAAATGACATTTGCAATGTAAACTTCCCACCAAAAACCAGACAGATTCCATATAAAAGCTACAAAAAAAAACTTCAGGTAAAGATCAATGTGAAAAACAGGTTCATGTCTGCTCCTCAAATGAGACCAAATTACATTTTAGGGATAAAATAAACCTAAATTTCCCCAAACCTAAACCAAAATTAGACAAAAGTGTTGTTTAAGGGCAAACTCTACTACAAAACTACATAGAATATCATCTTTTAGCAGAATTTGCATGAAGACTTGACAAAAGTGAAGTTTTCAGCGCTGGGTTGTACCCCAAAACTAGGCTATTCATTTTGGAGTGCAAGATTTTGCTTAAAAGGAGAGAAAACATTCTGTATGCCAAATTCCACCTCAAAAACAAACAACCAAACAAACAAAAAACAGACAAAATGATATTTATCAGGACAAAATCCATTTAAAAACTAATCACAATGACATTTTGAGGCCAGATTCCACCTAAAAAACATAAAATCTGGGGCCAAAAAACTGAAGATTTTTCATGTCCAGTTCCACCTAGAAATAAATAATATGATAGTTGTTAGATCAAAATTTAACCAAAACTAATCAAAAATAACATTTTAAGCCAAATTTATTTCTAAAAAATGACACTTCAGGGAGGGGGACACTTTAAGGGACCAATTTAAATGAAAAGTAGAGCAAATTCAGTGTTTAAGGGTAACGTCCACCCTAAAGCAGCATTAAATAACATAAATTCATCCCCACATGATCCCAAATGACAGAAACTAGACAAAATAACATTTAGAAAGACAAAATCTATCCCAAAACGACACAGAGTAATATTTTTAGAACAGAATCTACATAAAAACAAACAAAAAAACAGACGCAATAATATTTTCAGTGCCAGATCTCACCAGAAAAAAAGACAAAATAGTGTTTGTTGGGGCAAAATTCAAACTTGAAGTGGACAAAATTGCATTTTAAGGGTGAAATCTGCCCAATAGCCAATAACAACAGAAAGACTGTTGATGTACCAGAGCAGCAGCTCCAGCTGACGGTACAGGAATCGAACCAGCGCCCTCCGGCTGATGGTCTCAGCGTGACAGTCGCTGAGCGTCCAGCCGACGTCGTCCTCCTGCTGTCCAGAGTCCAGACATTTGGTTCCGGTGGCCAAAGACACGACGTTGGCCGATCGGAGGTCGAAGCCTGCAGAGACGTAAACAGAAGGAAAAGAAATGTGGAGATCTGTGGAGGCTCAGTGAGATGATTCAGTCTGATGGGACTTCAGATGACTCAGAGCAACAAAACCAGACGTTCAGCTCCTCTACATCCCATCATCAGCAGGCCGAGACTCAGGGAGAGAGTCCGCTGAACAATGTGGAGGATTCACAGGACAGTTAAGACGACTCTGTTCTAGGCTACAAGGCTCCTACAATTTTCTGCAGAAACAGTCAATGCCATCTATACCATCTGAAGTCATTCTGAGTCCTTTTTTTAAAAATCACTTTGTGGTTGTTTTATATCACTTTTTGGTAAATTATTATCATTTTCTGGCTCTTTTTTGTCTATTTGTAGTTGTTTTATTTATCACTTAGTTGTTGGTTTTTTAATCAATTTGTGGTTTTGATCACATTGTAGTTATTTTGTTTTATCACATTTTAGTTGATTGGTGATTGTTTTTATGCCAGATGGTGTTATAATATTGTCCCTTTGTGGCTCTTTTCAAAGAAAAAAAAATCAATTGGTTGTCGTTTTCATTGATTTATGGTTGTTTTTTTTTTTAATATCACTTTTTGTTTGTTTGTGTTTTTTTTTTTTATCACATTGTAGTTATTTTGATCAGCTTGTGTTTGTTTTTAATTACTTTTTAGTTGTTCTGTTTGTTTAATGGGACCTGTTGTGTGTGTGTGTTGTTTCTTTTTTTTTATCACTTTGTGATCTTTTAATGTCACCTTGTAGTATAACATTATCACTTTGTGTTGTTTGTTGTTTTTATTGATTCATAGCTGTCGTTATCAATTTCTGTTATTTTTTTTATTAGGTTTTTTTTTGTTGTTTTTTTTTTACCAACTTTTTGTTCTTTTGTGGTTGTTAAATGTAACCTGTTTCTTTGTTGTGTAACGGCAAAATACTGCATCTGCATGAAGAATGTCAAGGCAAGTTTCATTAAGTTACATTGAAGCTGAATTGAGAGGTTACAGGCCCAATGAGAGGAAATGTGTTTTCATAACATCAAGGTAAAAGATTAGTGACCGTACAGAAGGAAGAAGAAGTTGTTCATGTCAAGAAGATTATAGGAAACACAGCCTTGTTGCATCCCATGTGTTTAGACTTCTTGATGTCTGATCCAATGTGTTTAGTCTTCTAATGTCTGTGGATGGGTGCACCCTACTTTTTCAAGGTTGTTATACTACCACTGCAGCGAGGCCACTCCTGTACATGTATAAGAAAACCACGCTGCCTACACTCATGTGTACTCTCCTGCAGACTGCTTGCACTCTGTATGACCTGTACCTTCAAAGCTTTGAATAAAACAAGACAAAGACAACTCAGACTACTGGACCCTGTTAAGATCATAGCAAAAATTTCCGCAACAGTTGTTGTTGTTGTTGTTGTTGTTGTTGTTGTTGTGGCTTTTAATCACTTTGGTTGTTTTGGTTTTTTTTCACTTTTTGTTAGTTTTGAGCAGTTTTCTTTGTGATTTTATGATTTTGGTTGTTTGTTATTTATTATTATGTAGTTTTATGTCTCTGCTTTTTCAAGTGTTAAACTAAATTAAGATCTGTTTTTATTGCTTTTTGGAGGGGGGAGTTGTTTTTTTTTTTTAGCACTTGCAGTTGTTTTTTGTTATGTTTATGTTTTGTGCTTGTTTATGTGGCTGTGAAATTGTATTTTTTGTAATTTTATAGTTGTTTAATGGGACTTAGTGGTCATTCTATTTCAAATTGTAGAAAATCAAACATTTTCCAGTCACTGATATCAATGACACTGATGCGACACCTTAATTCTTTGTGTGTTTTGACCTGAGTGAGTCCGTCTTTGTGTGTCTAGTGTTGAGTTTTGATCTCACCTCTGGTCATCACGATTCCGGCCAGAACTTTGTGTCGGACGTTCGAGGTAGAGAAACAGCTGTCGGTCAGCTCTGTGAACTTCTCTCTCACCAAGTGGAAGATCGACTCTGCAAAGAACTGCAGAGAACAAACATGGAGACGAAATCAGAAGAGCTGAGGAGCCAAAAAGAACATCAGGTCGTCTGTGAGGTCGAGGTTTACCACGAGAAACTTTTAGTTTTATTTACTCAGCGGGTCTGTCATATTTCTGCTCTGCTTTGAGGATGTAAACAGTTTTCGGCCAATATTTGTTGGTAACTTCTGTTTACAGTGTTTCTGTGGTAATTTAAAAAAGTGGATAATCCTCAGTAGAAAGGCAGTAGAAGGAGAATTCTTTTTCTATGATCTCTGAGCAGCTTTATTAGGCGTCATGATGTTCCTAGAAAGTGTCACTAANTAAAACTAACTTCTCTGTCCAGGAATGTGAGTAAATAACTAGAACTTGACATCTTAATCATGGCATAATACGCTTTACTGTTTTTTTGGGTTTTTTTTTTTGGCAAATTCATTGATGACAATAATTATTCTGTTTTAGCATAAAAAATATCACTTTGGTTAAAGAGTTTGGTTTATGGGACAATAATTATTCTGTTTTAGCATAAAAAATATCACTTTGGTTAAAGAGTTTGGTTTATGGATTATTGTTTATTTTATTTTATTATTATATATATATTTTTTTTTTTACCACCTTTTTGTTCTTTTGTGGTTGTTAAATGTAACCTGTTTTTTGTTGTGTAATGGCAAAATACTGCATCTGCATGAAGAATGTCAAAGCAAGTTTCATTAAGTTACATTCAAGCTGAATTGAGAGGTTACAGGCTCAATGAGAGGAAATGTGTTTTCATAACATCAAGGTAAAAGATTAGTGACCGTACAGAAGGAAGAAGAAATTGTTCATGTCAAGAAGATTATAGGAAACACAGCTTTGTTACATCCCGTGTGTTCAGACTTCTTGATGTCTGATCCAATGTGTTCAGTCTTCTAATGTCTGTGGATGAGTGCACCCTGTACCCCCAGCTGCTGTTTTTCAAGGTTGTTGTAATACCACTGCAGCGAAGGCCACGCCTGTACATGTATAAGAACACCATGCTGCCTACACTTATGTGTACTCTCCTGCAGACTGCTTGCATTCTGTATGACTGGTACCTTCAAAGCTTTGAATAAAACGAGACAAAGACAACTCAGACTTCTGGACCCTATTAAGATCATAGCAACAATTTCCACAACAGTTGTTGTTGTTGTTGTTGTGGCTTTTAATCACTTTGGTTGTTTTGGTTTTTTTTCACTTTTTGTTAGTTTTGAGCAGTTTTCTTTTATTTTTTTCATATAATGTAATGTTTTTTTCCTCACTGTGGTTTTATGATTTTGGTTGTTTGTTATTTATTATTATGTAGTTTTATGTCTCTGCTTTTTCAAGTGTTAAACTAAATTAAATTCTGTTTTTATTCCTTTTTGGGGGGGGTTGGGTTTTTTTTTTTAGCACTTGCAGTTGTTTTTTGTTATGTTTATGTTTTGTGCTTGTTTATGTGGCTGTGAAATTGTATTTTTTGTAATTTTATAGTTGTTTAATGGGACTTAGTGGTCATTCTATTTCAAATTGTAGAAAATCAAACATTTTCCAGTCACTGATATCAATGACACTGATGCGACACCTTAATTCTTTGTGTGTTTTGACCTGAGTGAGTCCGTCTTTGTGTGTCTAGTGTTGAGTTTTGATCTCACCTCTGGTCATCACGATTCCGGCCAGAACTTTGTGTCGGACGTTCGAGGTAGAGAAACAGCTGTCGGTCAGCTCTGTGAACTTCTCTCTCACCAAGTGGAAGATCGACTCTGCAAAGAACTGCAGAGAACAAACATGGAGACGAAATCAGAAGAGCTGAGGAGCCAAAAAGAACATCAGGTCGTCTGTGAGGTCGAGGTTTACCACGAGAAACTTTTAGTTTTATTTACTCAGCGGGTCTGTCATATTTCTGCTCTGCTTTGAGGATGTAAACAGTTTTCGGCCAATATTTGTTGGTAACTTCTGTTTACAGTGTTTCTGTGGTAATTTAAAAAAGTGGATAATCCTCAGTAGAAAGGCAGTAGAAGGAGAATTCTTTTTCTATGATCTCTGAGCAGCTTTATTAGGCGTCATGATGTTCCTAGAAAGTGTCACTAAACCTAGAAATCAGTGGATCACATCTGTGTGTTCAGTTGTGAAGCAAAATGACCACAAACATTCCACCAAATGTCCATACAACAACATATTCTGAATCTTTGTGGTCATTTTGTCTCTTTGTGCCTGTTTTTTGGCCAATTTGTGATTGTTTTGTGTCTCTTTGAGGTTGTTTTGTCTCAATTTGTGGTTGTTTTGTGTCCAGGGCTGCAAGGTGGAGCAGTGGGTAGCACTGTTGCCTCTCAGCAAGAAGATCCCCAGTTCGCGTCCTGGTGAGGATCTTTCTGTGTGGAGTTTGCATGTTCTCCCCGTGCAGTGTGGGTTCTCTCCGGGTTTCTCTGGCTTCCTCCCACACACTCCAAAAACATGTTGAGGTTAATTAGTGATTTTAAATTGTCCGTAGGTGTGAATGTGAGTGTGCTTGGTTGTCTGTCTCTAAGTGTAGCCCTGTGATAGACTGGTGACCTGTCCAGGGTGTCCCCTGCCTTCACCCTGAGTCAGCTGGGATAGACTCCAGCCCCCCATGACCCTAGTGAGGATTAAGCGATGGATAGATAATGGATGGATGTTTTGTGTCCCCTTGTGGTTATTTTGTGTCTCATACAGAACAGCCAATAAAATAAATAAAATAGATACTGATCACAAAAAGGTGAAAAAGCACAACAAATAGTGTTGGACCAATTACAAAAAGATGCAAACATATTCCAAAGACGTGCAAAATAACAACAAAAAGATGCAAGCGACCACAAAAATATGCAAAATGGCCTCAGTGAGAAGCAAAATGACCACAAATAGAATCAATCCAATCTCAAATGGATGCAAGTTGATCACAAAATGACCATAAAGAGACGTTCAATGCTCATTTTTTGGGAGCAAGTCTTATTTTTTTTTCTTTTTTGGCCATGACGCTCAGTTTTCAGGATGACAGCAGCACAAGGTCGTGTGTAATGAGTGTGTTAAACAATTATCTATCAGATTATTGTGCTCTTCACACTGCTCCACCTCTGTCTGCTCGCTCTGCTGCCGCTCCTCCTTCATCCCTAATGTGCTGTAATAATGTTCATTAATGCGTCACGCCGCCCCACAGACTCCTCGCGTTGAAGGAGAGCTGAGGGGCTCCATGCTGAAGGCTCCTGCAAACTAAAACCACAGATTCACAGCGTCCAGATCCCGTTCATCACCCAGAGTGTTGCATCATGTCCCTCCGGGTTCAATAAAGCGTCTCCGTGTCTGTCCTCCTCTATTATCTTTGCATATTTGAGAAGCTTCAGTCGATCTGCGGAGACAATTCTTTGTGTCTTCATAAAGCTCGACAGCGAAAGACGACAAGGACGGTTCTGGGAGACATAATGAAGCAGTTTAGATGTTGCAGACGAGCGAGCAGGACGCCGTCCGGCTCTGCGGCTTCCGGACATGACAGCCATGTTGATGTGCAGCACATCTTACACACGTTTACCCTCAGACAGAGAGCTACAGAGCTGATCCAGGTCTGGGATGAGTTTCTGAGTTCAACATGTAAAGGCCCTTTTGTCAGCAAATGACCACAAAAAGATAATATAAGATTAAGTTTTGACAGTCTTCAAAGAAAACATGGAAAAGAAACACAAAAAATTCAAAAAGACCAAAAGTAAAAGGACCACAAAAGTTCCAC
>NW_007579464.1:87484-99146 GCF_000690725.1 Stegastes partitus | reverse complement strand
TGCTGAGAAACACTGATCAGATGATTGTCTGCAGGACAAACAGACTTCCACAGTGCCGCTTTATTGTAACATTAATTTTTCATGATTTCATACATATTTCAGTTATTTTAAACACATTTGAGGCTCCAGAGCTGTTTCTGATTTATGTGTTGGAGAATCTAAATGCAGCGTCTGCAGCTGCTCATTCAAACCTGCAGCCGTCATCAGAGAGTTTATCATCATCTTGGTGTCGATGTGATGTTTTGTGTAACGGAGGTCAGAAGAATTAATGGATAGTAAGAGCACCGAAATGTAAGAAGCTTTTGATGCGTCCTGCACAGCAGCAAAACATATTTGTGTTAAAAACTCCAGCACAGAAGGTTCATTTCTTTCTCTCTGTGGTTGTTTTAAATCTTCTTTTGTGACTTTACATCTTGTTGTGATCAATTTGTAACTTTTTGTCGTCATCTTATTTTTCTTTCAGGTCATTTTAAGGTCATGATTATTTTGCATTGCTTCATAATATTTTTTGCATCTCATTGTGATTGGTTTAATTCTATTTGTGGTCACTTTGCATCTTTTTAGGATTGGTTTGATAGTTTTTACTTCTTCTTGTGCTCACTTTGAATCTTTTAGTGACTATTTTGCGTTGCTTGGTGCTTATTTTATCAGCTTGTTGTGATCAATTTGTATCTGCTTGTGGTTATTTTACTTTTCTTGGCAGTAATCTTGAATTTTGAGGTTATCTCGAATGTTTTTTGATCATTTTGCTTCTTGTCATGACTGTGAGCAGCATATCAGGAGTTATTTACCGCCACAGATTACTTGAAAAGAGCAAAAATCTTCCCACACAGTGTCTCACATTCAGCTGGTGTTCTGGTCTGCAGCACATTTTTAAATCACTTCTCAATATGTGTCTTTTTTGTGTAGGTTGTTTATGTTATTTATTTGTCATGTGTGCCCCTTATCTTCAGCCTACAGGGACATGTTAATCATTAACATCTATTAACTGCACAAGTTCTACAAGAAACAGCCGAAGTACATATCATAAGTGTTGGACTGCAGTTTTGCTACATAGCTGAATAAATGAAGAACTCTATGTTGCCTGAATTAAAGTTGACATTTCAAGTACATCCAACATTATAAGTTACAACATTTTACAATCTGTGGGTTCAAGAGTGGTGTAGGACAGAATCCAGACGAACTCACCTGAGGTAGCTGATTTTTGGTCCTGCTGCCCTGGAAGCCCAGTAACTTCCTCTCTGGTCCCAGACTGATACCGTAGAGAGCCTGCAGGGCGGCTGCTGCTGCCTGAGCCTTGGCCGTCCTCTTATTGTTACCGCACCCTTCAAACACTCTCCCCTCCAGCCTCAACACCATCACAAAACTCCTGGCTGGCCGGCCGTGGACCCTCTCCGTCAGGCACATGTACCTGAGTCCCGGTCGCAGCTGGTTGAGCAGCGCCACCGCACTCAGGTGTTCGAAGAGTGAGGCGCTGACGGCTCTTCTTTTTGGGTTCGTTGAGGAAAACAAGTCCAGCGTGAGTCGGACAAGTCGCGTGTGGCTGTAGATGCTGGAGAAGACCTCCTGCTTTGCTGCGTTGCAGTGCAGGAGGTCGCAGTGTTGCAGCAGCGATGGTTCAAATGGGATGTCCAGTTTATCTGCTGTAAAATCCAGTTCATCTGCTGTGCTGGTGAAGTTCCCCATGGAGGCCTGAGCCTGGGAGGCGTTGGGGAACTGGATGAAGGACTGGAGAGCCACCTCCGCAGCCCTCATCTTGGCCTGCTTTTTTGTTGATCCTTGGCCCTCGTAGCAGAAACCATTAACCTCCACTCCTACGGAGAACACTGGAGCGTGCAGCGGGCCGGTTCTGGACGTGATCTCGTACCGCAGACCCGGTCGTAACTCATTCAGCTGCACCAGGGCGTTCTTCTGCGTCACGGCCCAGGAGGCTCTTTTACAAGTGGAGTGGTAGAGCAGCCGGTCTTTTCCGTCGGCCAGCGGCTGCTTCCTCTTCAGGCCTCTTGGTGCACGTCTGGGGAACGTTGTGCAAAAAGTTGATGGATGATACTTTTGTACGAGGTCACGCTCCACTTGGCTTTCATCGTCCTGATTCTCTTTCACCTCCAAGCTGCTGGTACCTGTTGAAAGATCAAAATCACATCAGGAGATGTGAAGTAACATTAAGGTTTTTAAAAAGTCAGACACTTTGGCAGATTGATATTTCTATATGGGCCACTTCACCGGGCCTCAAGTCGTGGCTATTTTGATTTAAAAAATAAGACCAATTTGTACATACATGCGTCTGCAAAGGTATATGTTGCATAACTTTCATCATCTTTGCAAATGTTTTCAGTATTTCTGACTGCACATGTTTCAGGAAACCAGAATTCAGACAGAATTCATTAAATACTGATTTATTATCTGGGGAGAACTAGGAGTTTTTGTAATTTTACCCTCAAACCTTCGCCATCATACACCTGAAGCTGTTTGAAACTTGGTGAGGACATAGACAGGATAGTGTCCAGCAGAATTAAATGATTTAATGGCTTCAGCATATGACATATTTTCAATTATTGGTCTCTGAAAATGGAAAAAAGTGCAAAATAATAAATCCAGGCTGCTATTGTGTCCCTTGAAAGTTCCTGTAAGTGTAGATATGTGGATGGATCTATATTTCTAATAAAGCCAGTCTTTGGTTGACATTTTACCAACTCTGACGTCTGTTAAATATGACAAGACAAGGATCCAGGTTTTAGATATTTACACCAAATGTTGATGTGGATTCATATGTTGGTATTATATGTGCAAAGATGTTTCCATGTTGTCTTCATGTTGAGATCTGGAGCAACACCACAGTGTGAAATATTCCAGACTGATCCTAAAAACAAATGTTAAGAAGAGAGACTGTACGAGGAGATTCTGTCATCCACATCTTTTGAATTCACTATTAAAAGAGTTTTAATTGAATAAGTGCAGATGTTTTCATCAGAAGAGCCCAAACACAGTGACAAGTCCTGTCCTCCGTCCATCTACTGTGCTCTCAGTTAAATTCTGTTTTTTAGTGTAGGCCAACTGACTGACACCGAAGTGGATAAAAATGAAACATCAATGGATGTAATATGAATGTTTTGTCAAATAGATCACTTGTAACTCCAATGTGGTAAACTTGATAGGTCACAATGTTCAACACAACTAATAATTATGTTGTGTACAGTGAGAAAATAGATTTACTTGAATTGTATGCGTCCTCGGCTGATGATGCTCCAGCATCCCAGAGCTTCAAAGGACTGACGAGGCTCCGTCCTGAAAGAGAGCATCATGAAATCATAAAACATTTTCACCACGGTATCATAGATCTAGAAACAGAAACAGCATTGATGTTTACATGTTTTATCGATAAGCTTAATCTCATTAATCAAACCAGTTTGCAGCATTCAGAGTTTCTTTGAGAGTCTTTCAGATTCTCCTCTGATGGTGTTCAGTTCTGGTTCTATTAGTTTGTTCAGTTTCCAGCCTCAGACAGTGATGGTGTGTCATCTTGGTATCAATGCTTGTCTTTTCTTTGAGGCAAGAAAAGATTCCCAAGTGTTGACATATGACTGTATTAGAAACTGTCTAGAAGGCGATCCAGGTATCTTAAGCTGCTGCAGTTTTACTCTTCAAACTATGATACATCCCATAATATTGATGTTCAACGTTGGTTATAGAGAAAATGAACAGCAACCAGATTCAATGTTTAAACTGTGACTCCTGGATGGATGTAAAACTGATCTGGTTGCAGTTTTTACCAGAACTTAAATGTGTTTTTCATCCTAAAATGTCATGTGTCTATCTGCTGTACTGATGAAGTTCTGAGGCTCAGAAATGATGGAGAAAGTCCATTAATGTGATAAGTGTGGACCTTCCTCTATGGACTTCAAGGACCTGGAACTCTGGAAATATTCATAGTATGAAGGTAAAACTCTGCACGACTTCATCACCCTGTGTGTCTGAAATGAGCCCAATTACTGTCACGATTCTGAATGTTTTTAGTGTTTTATTCTCTTCCAAACGCAGAAATGGTGGAAGTGACTGAGCTGAGAACATTTATGGTGAATCTAATGCATGAGTCCAGGGAGGCAATTAGAGTTCCCACTAAATGAACAGAGTGAAAAAAAACAAAAATTATTGAAAGGTGAAGTGATAAGAACTGAGGATTTCCAATCAAAAGCATCGAGGGGTTTAAACTGTCTTATTAATCCAGTCACATTGCCTTTGGCCTGAACAGCTTTCATTAGATTTCAAAACATCCACCAGCTGGTGCCAGTATTAACTGGAAACAAGTGGCTGATTTCAGTTTAAAAAAACACACTTAAACCTAAAATAATTCCTGCTTGTGCCAGATTGGGATTTACAGAGATATTTTAAGTGTTTTTCTTTTTCTGACTGGCGATAAATGAGTGACAGAAGGTGATGAAACGCTGTGTTAGAGATGATAATGATGAATTTTAAGTAATTTTGCTAAAAATGCAATTTCCTTCTAACAGTTTGTTTCTTTTGTTTCCTTGTTTGCAGCTTTTTTTTTTTTTTTTTTTCTTGATTGATCTGTCTTGTTGGTGTTGTGTTGTTGCTAGTAGAACAATTTCCCAGAGGTACCCTACTAAAGGGATCAATAAAATTATATCTAATCTAATCTAATCTAATCTAATCTAATCTAATCTAATCTATTTGTACCCCTGGAAACCGATAAATTGTTTAGAGAATGCAGGTTTTATGCCATTCCTACCTCCAGTCTTTGCACGAAAAATAAGCTGAATAAACTCTAATAAATCATGCTGACTCAGCACAAGGACATTAAGGTCATGACTGACACATATTAAATCACATGGAAACACTAACCAGCAGGTGTTTGGATCGCTATTTATGGTGCCTAAACAAAATGTATTTTGATGGTTCTTCTGTTTTTTTTTGTTTTGCTGGTTCTTTGTGGAAGTAAAGATCATTCTTCTATTGCATAATTTTGTACATTTTTCTAAATGGACCACACAGATAGTCAGAACCGTTGCATCTTTATAGGACAGAGCAAGAGTTTCAAAAATCTAAATAGATAAATACTAAAACACAGCTCACAGGACATTTGTAAGAATTTTCAGTCACCTTCCTTCTCAGCATGAGTCTAGTTTCGATCAATGTGACACTAAAGCAACCCGAGTTGTCAGAAACAAACTAAAACAAAAGGAGGGATTTTTGCACAAAGAAAGCTTAAACTTTAGGAACCATCCGCCCCATTTAAAAACCCAAAGTGCGTTCATTCACCTCCTTTTATGTGCAGACCTTCCCTCTGACTTTCCACATCTTCTGACTTTGGCCTCAGGAAACATCCTAATAGATGTGCGGCTGATCCCTGAACTGACCCCATTTAGTGGCCGTTAGATTTATCTGGTGTTTGTTCAGCGGAGCTCGTGGGAAACAATAAAACCCACATACAGAGATAAACACAGAAATATGACCTGCACTGGCAATTATGTTCTAAATGAAATATTAATGCGAGCCTGCTGAAGCTGTAAATATCATAGGATAACATTAAAGTAATGTGCAGTTTTAACACACTTCATTATTCACTTTTAAGGCCATAATTAAATGTATACATGTGTGAGTTCCAGGACAATAGCTGCAATTGTTTTCTGACACATTTGGTAGCATTTTGGAATAAAATAATTTTAAAAATTCTAGTTTTATAAAGACAACAAGCAGCAAATAAGAAAAAAAACAAACAAAAAAAAATAAATGTGCAGAAATCAAATCAAATGAGTCAACAAAGACAGTATCTGATATTTTAAAGTTAAACAAAGATCTCAATTAAACAGAGATATTGCTTTCGAAAACACGATAAATATAATTATGAATTTAAAAATGTAAAAAATACAAATATATGATGAATATAAGTATATACATCTATATTAGGGATGGGACTTTAATACATTAATTATGATTAATTCAAAATATAATTGAATTGAAAAAGGTTGCATTTTGTGTCAAATATTGCCGCTTGATAAAAATGCAACAAATGAATAAATATTGCAGGGCATTAATATAAAGTTACCAATCAGATTTTTCACTGATTTAAACGAGTCACTTGTTGAAATAACGTTTTGGGAACATTTTTTGTTCGGTTAACATCAACTGTTTTTACAGGAACCAGCTGTTAACATTATTCTTATTTTGGCTCCAAACAGCATCAGATTTGACCATTTTGAAAAACACAGCCCACTGCAGTGTCTTCACGGTTGTTGTGTTTCCACAGAGGGGCAGGACTTTATATTGCAGTAAAAAAAAAAAAAAAGAGCTGAGAAATTCCGAGCTGAGGTGAAATATGGATGTTTTTCAGGCTTTCTGCCTCTCTGGTGGGTAGTTTTACTGCCTGTTTGGCCTGTTTTTACAGCCGGAGATTCTGGAGGGCAGCGCAGTGCAAACTAAAAGTCATCAGAATAATGAAGAGCGCAGACTAAACTACTGTGCATTAACCTTGCACCTCGCAGTGATATCAGGCGTGTGATGCCATTAAGTGGTGGGTTGAGATGGGATGTGGATGTAATGATGTGAGTCCTGAGCTTCTGAAGGCAGGTGGAGGTTGGAGGTGTTTCAATGAGCTGCATCATCACAACTAATGGAGACATTTATTTCAGAAACAGGAGATTATGACTGTTTGTCTTTGCGTTAAACCCTCGTCCTACTTTCTGTCATTTTTTACACTTTCATTCATCCTTCACTCACAGACACACGAACATCAGCACTGCATCAACTCACATCCATTGTGATTGAACTGGAGGTCAACCAAGTGGCGACGTGACAAATTGTTTGCTTGATATACCCGCAGTCTTATTCACAAAGCTGATCTGCAAAATGGGTTTGTGCAGCAGTTTAGATGTGGATTGTGGCAGCTGGTTTTGGCTAAAAATGTAAAGCGTAAACTATGTGTGCATACATGAGTATTTTTGAAAAAAGGGATGGGGTCGGGGGAGAAGTGATACTGTACAGAACAAATGTCTGGCTCATGTCAATAATGAAAAGTT
The DNA here is from genome assembly GCF_000690725.1 of Stegastes partitus. NCBI lineage: Eukaryota > Metazoa > Chordata > Actinopteri > Pomacentridae > Stegastes > Stegastes partitus. The sequence continues at coordinate 92,112 of NW_007579464.1, read as the reverse complement.
ACCAAGGAAGTTGCCCTCACGTGCATAACGGAGTGTAAATATTCCGGGTAAATACACTGGAAAATAATATGTTAAGAAATGGTGGAATACTGTAACATGTAAAAACAAATACCTGTAAAGGATTAACACTTGTAGCTGATTTCAATACAACAAAACAGTGTTATTTTATGGTCACACAATGTAAAGGTGAGGATCACAGATTTTGATCTTTGTTTAGTTTTTTTTGGTTGTTTTCTTCTTCTTCTTCTTCTTCTTCTTCTTCTTCTTCTTTTAACAGTCAATGTGCAAATTAATACATTTGTTTGCAGTTTTACTAATTACGAGCTGTAGTTTAACAAAACAGTAAAAATATGGAAAATTACTATGTAATTAAATTACTTTTTTTTTTTTACTTCTCCTTAACAGATTTTTTTTCTTTTAGATTTCAACAAAAATCTATTTTATAACGAGCCTTTCTGCTGATTTAAACATAGTAAAAAATTATCATTTTATGGTTGAACACTGTAACTAGTCACAAAAAGTAGATATTTACATGTCAACCCCCAATAGTCGGGCTAAATCGATATGTTTACATACAGCAAGTGTTATTTTACAACCGATAATTTAATGCAACAAATGAATAAAACAGGTAAAGATCTAACATTTTTTGATTTTTTTAACCTACATATTAAAAAAACAAAACAAAAAACAACAGCAAATATCTATAAAATTGCTGTTATAAAGAAATATAACAAACTTAAATAACACCTAAATCAGTAAAATAGCTGATAAATGATTCTATTCTTCATATGATTTTTTATTTATTTATTTATTTTAAATAATGGCAAATACCTTTGAAATCTTTATATTTTTACTGACTTGTATGGAGTAAAAAATGTGTCATCTTATGGTCGAACATTGTAAAAGAGCCAATTAGTATTGGTAAAAATACAGATTTCAGTTTTGGGCATTATTTGAAGTTTTGACCAATTTATTTCACAATCAACAAGTACATTTCTAATAATCTTTTACACTTACAGGAACTTTCTTAGGCCATAATACCGCTCTCATTTTTTTATATTTGCACTTTCTTCCATTTTCAAGGGATATTAATTACAGGGTTGTCCTCTGCTGACGTCATTCAGTCATTCTGATCTGCTGGAAACTATTTTGTCTGTGTCCTCATCAAACATGAAATTGTCAAAATAGCCAAAATATTTTACAGAACTTTAGTTTTGGGTCTCAAATAACAAATAAGGACATAGACACAGACTGACTCAGGTGAGTGGTTTTTTTTTTGGTTGGTTTTTCTTGGTTTTTAATGACAATAAAATCAAATCCAGGAATGGGAAAGACATGAAATGACAAGAAACAGCTGTACATTGCTGCTAGTATGACTGAAATCCACTCAGGGAAGCCATGTTGGATTTTAATGCTAATGCCTCAATGACTCTCAGCTTCCTCTCTAAGCTCATTTCTTTCTATGTAATTTTATCCTCTGTTGTAAATGCATCACACAAAGTACAACAACTCCCCTTTTTTTCCCTTGAAGCCAGAAGACCACAGTTTCGAACATAAATGAGAACAGGAATCTTGTATCGCTTCATATTCTGCAATGCTTTAAACCTTATTAGCAAAGTTTCTCCATCCAGCCTCTGTTAATGAACCTTATTTAATAGAATAATGAAATTAGGCATGGCGGGGGGGAGTGAGAAGCAGCCGCTCGCTGTCCGGTGTGTGTGTGTGGTCTGACAGCTGTGGATAATCTCATTTGCTAAGCATAATTAATGGCAAGTGGTTTCATTTACTTGTAATGTGGACTGTCTTTCCTCAAGGGCAAAGAAATATGGAAACTTTTTGGATTAATTTCTCCACCGACTGCCTCAGTATCAGTGATGATATTTGTAACAGTAGATGTTTGGCTTATTATTTTCTTATTTTATTTGATTTCCTGCTCCTTTCGCACTTTGTCAAACAAAGTCATTATCATCATTATCCTTTCAGTCAGATTATTAAAAAAGAGCTTCACACTGAAAAACAGTGGGACATATGTACGTGTGATAACTGTCAGTATATGTCAGATCTGGTTGCTGACCAGTGGTTGTCCAGCAGCTGTGATGGCCGAGTGGTTAAGGCGTTGGACTTGAAATCCAATGGGGATTCCCCGCGCAGGTTCAAACCCTGCTCACAGCGTCTGATGTTCAATAACTTTGAGTGGCCTCTTCTCTTGTGCTGGTTACCTCTGTTGCTGGTCATAGTTTATTACAGTTAAGATTAAAAATAGTGTCTGCCAATCTTGAGTCTCAATCCAACGCCATTTCCCAAAATAATGCACTGTTCAAGTACTCAACCCAATGTTCTTGACAACTGTATATCTCTGCAGTATATTGAAAGCTGCATTTTGGCCTCCAGTCTGTTCCTTAATGTTCTGTAGGTGGAACCTTGTTGTAAAGCTCCAGTAGAACACTGTCTGAATGTAGTGTTAGAGGGTAGGATGTACTGTGGCTCTACAAGCTCCAACAGATGGAGACAACCTGCATTCTCTACATGAAAATGTATCAGCTGTAGTACCTGGTTGTTCCACCAGGTGGAGCCTCTTATTGTTTAATACTGTAGAGACCAGAGGAGGCGTCACTCAGACTACATGCAGTTCATGTTGTCAAGCAGAGGGCATTGTGGGGGTTTTGCTAGCAACCGGCACCATGACAAAGACTTCTGTGGAGGTTAATGACCTCCAATAGGGGCTCATGGGATGTTCCAAACTGAGATCATAGGAGACAGTGTGTTTATGTCTTTGTGATATAACTGCACTGACTTAAAATTGTATATGAAATGTTTATTGATTAAAACAGCAACATCAACATTAAGCAATTTGTGTTATCAAATGATTGATTAAAACAGGTTTTTATAAGGGGATATATTCTAAACTGGGTATGTTGCATTCTCCTTTACAGCACCTGTGTGACAGTGGATGTTAACAAAGGGTCAAACTGGGGATTTATAATATTGATAAGTTAAAAAAAAATGCCTGATCATGGATTTAGACAGTTATATTTGGAAATAGGGGCTGCAAGGTGGCGCAGTTGGTGGCACTGTTGCCTCACAGCAAGAAGGGCACCGGGATCTGTCTGCGTGGAGTTTGCATGTTCTCCACGTACAGCATGGGTTCTCTCTGGGTTCTCCGGTTTCCTCCAACCCCCCCACGACCCTAGTGAGGATTAAGCAGTGTACACATAATGGATGGATGGATGTTTGGAAATAAACTGTCAACACTGAAATACCGCTTTATTTATGAAAAACACAGGAGGAACCTATAGTCTGGACTGGAGGGGTCACAGCCTGCCTTAAAGGGACATAAAATGTGTGTGAATGAGAGACCCAAACACAAATGTTTGTTCGTTTGTGAAAAATCTGTGTTAAAGGTGGCCAAAGCCTTAAGTCTTCAATGTACAAAACCTTCTCACGAAGGTCCATAGCTGAAAAGATATTAGAATAACTCCACAGGTAGATCCTGGACTGTAAGCTATCACCCAGCAGCTGACTGTTTGCAGGTGAGGAACTAGGCAGTGTTTACATGTCTATTGGTTCACATTGTTTAGTACAACAACATGACAAGAAACTGCCCAAACGTCTGTACTGTACGAGTATCTACAATATGAAACAGTTCAATCTGCAGGTCATTCATCATGAATCTTTTAAAGCATTGCTGCTGTATTCCAGCCCTGACAGTAACACTAATCTGTTCAGGCTCCACACGAGTAGCTTTGGAAGCAAAAGTGTTATCAGGAGCTCGTCTCACTGCCGTGCATTCTGTGGCCAGCAAGCATTTAGGCGTGAGGTTACTCAGCTGTGATGGCCGAGTGGTTAAGGCGTTGGACTTGAAATCCAATGGGGATTCCCCGCGCAGGTTCAAACCCTGCTCACAGCGATGACACTACTTCCTTCACTTTAAATAGTTTCCCTTAAAACGACTAAAATCTGTATCTGTTCAAAATATTAGACCAACTGGTGGTTGCTTTCCATGTAACGATAAATACCAAAAAAAAAAAAACCTTCTTCTGACGACCTGAGTGAGCACCAGTTCAGCCAAAACACACTTTAAAGAAAACATGCTCTAAAAAAATAACGAAAAAAAGATAACAATCTGGCAGCAACGTGTCAGAAAATGTATGGTCAGAAAAACAATGGTACATTGTGATGTTCCAAACTGCAAAAAATGTTTCAAAGTCCAAGTAAATGTCTGATATTTTTTTACTTGATTTAAATACAGTAAAACTGTAATTTTACAAACACACTGTAAAAGAACAAATTACTGCTTGTAAAAATACAGATTTTTTTGGGGACATTATTTACCATTTTGATCTTTTACAAACAATGTGCAAATTATCACTTTTTCTGTAATGTTTATAGAAATTTTCTGTCATTTAACAAAACAAAGGAAAATGTGTAAAATAACAGTAAAACATTCTTAACTATTTTAGTCATTAATGTATTTAATTATTCTTTAAAATAACAAATATAAATAATATAAATATTCTTTTAAAAAACATCTGTACAATAATTGTGTTTTTGCTGATTTGACCACAGAAAAAAGTGTAACTTTATGGTTAAACACTGTATGAGAATGAATGACCTTTTATAAAAATACC
>NW_007579464.1:82472-87319 GCF_000690725.1 Stegastes partitus | reverse complement strand
GAGAGAACCCACGCTGCACGGGGAGAATCTGCAAACTCCACGCAGAAAGATTCCAGTGCCCCCACCGGGACGCGAACCGGCAACCTTCTAGCTGCGAGACAACAGTGCTCTGATGACTAAATAGAACACTGATAATGAATTTAATTTTACCTAAAAATGACATCAAGTAGGAAGCCATCTGAGTTCTTTTCTCTTCTGAAAATATCTTTACAGAACATGTTTTACTGATCTCAAGCTGCCTGTGTCTGTGGCATTTATAACATGAACTAAGATTGTAAAACAAACAAACAAACAAACAAACAAAAAAATAAAAACATGATGAACAGTGGAGGGAAATTTGATCCTTTAACCACTTCAGGAATTTGAATTTGAGATCAAATCTCAAAAACAAGTCAAAACAAAGACTGTTTTTTTAATGCAGATTTGTTGTTTTACACAAAGAGCCATTTGAACATTAGCTGTTTAAAATGAAGCAGCGTTTTCTCATGTTTTTGGGTTAAGAAAGTTAAAAGTTGCAGAGATCACAGTCCTCTATAACAATAGTCAAACTCTGCAGTAGTTATATTGTGCAGCTGCAGAGATTTTCTGCTTCAATAAACACTTCTGGAGATTAGTTTTAACTTCCGTATTTCAGAAAAACACCTGTCTCCTAAAGACTGTGACTGTCGCTGAATGACGGCTTGTGTTTTTAAAATGATTCTCCTTAAAATCCTGTTGATGTTTATTTTGGAGTCAGTCTCAGTCATGTGTGGAGCTAAAACATGGCCTGATTCTTTCCCTGTAACAAGAAGACGCGCTGAAGTTAAATCAGTCAACTGCTCTTCAGTTCACGGCAGATTTGAAAGAAGATGGTTTTGATATAAAACGACTGAAACTTTGCTGCTCTCCTTTTTATCTGTGATCGGTGAGTAAATCTGCTCTGATAATGACACACGGCTTTGATCAGCTCTCTGCTGCTGTGTGGGCGGGTTTAGAAGCAAACTGCTGACAGCGCGTTCGTTTGCACATAATGTGCAAATGTTCACACCTTTTCACACATATGCACACAAACACGCGTCTTCACTCCCACACAAACACCCACAAACACAGAGAAAATGGTGATTAGCAAAGCAAACTGAATGGAAACAACAAATCTGTCGGCTTACAAATCACACCTGCAGGACTACGAATGACTCAAAGCTTTTCATCTCAGGTTTGGAGCGTTATAAAACTGCTGCCACTGAAGCAGGCATCACAGTCAGAATGTTTCGCAATTCCTTTAAATCACTTTAACCACAACTCCTAACTTTACTCAAGTTGCCGAATCTTAAAACCGTAAAAACTGACTTTTTTGGCTATTAGGGAACCAAAAACCTCAAAAACACCCCAGAAAATACACAACCAAGACTTTTTGTTGCTGTGGACAACGTGTTAGGAGTTAATTATCTATTTACACATCCAGCAGACAAGAAGCAAGATGGATGGGATGGGTTTTGTTGTTGTTGTTGTTAATCACAAATACACGTTAGGATTAAAAACTGTCATGAGTGGCTATTTTAATAGTTTCTCTGCCATAAAATCTGGCTCATGCATCCCATTGATCCCTTTGTATGTCTCAAAAAAAATCTATATTTTTGCCATGATACTGATCAAAGGTATGAACATATTGCTATTTGCACAAGCTGAGCTGAAGGTGGGAGATGCTGTTGTAGCCGCAGGATGTTTCTTAACTTTGTCCGTCTGCCGACTCACCAGATGTAGTTCTGGGTGTAACCCGCAGCTTCTCCTCCACTTCCCGTATTTGTATGTTCTTTTCTAAAATCTCCTTCATTACAGAAAACATCAACAATGACCTACAGCAAACAACCTATTCTGAAAAACAATAGAACAGGCCTACTTGGTTCTTTTGATGGATTGTTCATTATGTTGGACCACCCACGGCCAATGTGAGTGATTTATAGTCGGACTGTCTTGATCTGAGGCATTTCATAGTCAACAGAAAACCTGTATTCTCGACATGATGTCAAAAAATGTATCATAGATCAGCTGTAGTACCTGGTTGTTCCACCAGGTGGAGCCTCTTACTGCTTCAAACTGCAGAGACCAGAGGAGGCGTCACTCAGGCTCCGTTTACACATAGCAAAAAATGTGATGTTTCAATGCGTTTGGTCCTTTGGTTTACACGTAAACGAAGCTACAAGTCACCAAAAACAATCATATCTGAAAACTCCAGCCAAAGTGAAGATTTGGAAAAACTTTGTCTTTATGCTAGCATGTAGACAGGAGGAGATGGAGTTTGACATCACAGTATGTGATAAAAGTCTCATCAGCGTCATATGTGTGTGACTCATGTTTGCAGTTTGGCTACTGTGATAGAAATAGATGCTGTTAAAGCAGTATTTTAATCAAGTATTTTACTTGTTTCGTACTCGAACAGGAGTAGCTTCACTTCTCTGTCGGTTCAAACAAACCACCCTCACGCCATTTTTGTTGAAGTAACAGGAAGTAATTCGTGCCATTCGTTGTTGTGTTTTTTCCAGGATTCTGATTGGCTGACATGGCTTTATGCTTCTCGTACACTGCCCCCTGTAGGTTTGCCATGCTCATAGCAGCTCTTAACGTTTATGCAGATTTGCATCAACAAAGATTTTTTTGAAAACGATCTGGTGTGAACAATGTTAGTTTTGAAAACGTAGATGCGTTTTTGTAAATACGTGTAAATGTGTCCTCAGACTACAGGCAGCTCATGTTGGCAAGCAGAGGGCATTGTAGGGGTTTAGATAGCAACGGGCACCAGGGTTTAAGGATGTGAAGAGTTGCATCACTTCCTGACATTAACTATTTTGTTGATTAACAAGTAGGCGTAGTCATGGTGGATGATTGACAGGTGCCAATAAGCAGAATCCAAACAAAACAACAAAGGGAAACAAATGAGACAAAAAAAACAACTAAAAAGTTGAATACACAGGAAATAAACAAAAGAAAAAGGAAAAACAATATGATTAAAAAATGATGCAAAATGACAGAAAGGAGACAATTATCACAAAGAGATGCACAAACAAGTCAGGATTAAACAACAAGGAGCCGTGCTTTATACGGTTTGAATGCACACAGCAGAGTCTAAAACATCACTCCGCTTCATGGTGTTACTAGTTTGTGTTCTTTTTAATGTGCTTGTGATTGATTAGTAAATGCTGCTGAATACTGATTTAGAAAACTATTCAAAATTTGCATTGCTTGCCACAAACTGTGCTCCCATGTGACAGCCGACATGAACAAAGGATCAGGCTGACGTTGAAGCTGATACCGATCAGTGAAGAAGATGCTTTGATTGGCTCCAGTCCTGAGTTAAAAGTGTAGGGAGAAAAAAAAACAAGTTTCTTGATCTGTCTTATCAGTGACGGCAGATCCAACAGATTCATGTAAATCCTGTCCGTCTGTTATCACACATGCCTGGACAGCATCTTCCTGCTTCCTCCAGACCAGACATCACACAATCTTTATGCTGATTCAATCGTGAGAGCGAAGCGATGAGATCTGAATGCTTTAACCTGAAGGCTCAGAGCAAATCACTGCCGACTCCAGCAAAACGACCTTTTAACAGCAGAGTCGCTGCTTCAGGGAGGAAATATCTGATGGAACAGAAAATGTTTTTGTTCGCTGATGACTCCACGATGTGTTTCTCTTTTCTGCCCTCCATCGAGAGACTCTTTAGTGTCAGAATGACAGCTGTGATGGCCGAGCGGTTAAGACGTTGGACTTGAAATCCAACGGGGTTCTTCCCCTCTCAGGTTCAAACCCTGCTCACAGTGGTGTCCCCATTTAACCTCAAGATTCACCAGATAGCAGCAGCATGTCTCTGTGCCTGCAATGAATCTGTCTGCACTGTTTACATGATCTGTCACTGGGTAAAAGAAGAAATTGCTGTGGACGCTGTTTACGGTTATTTTTTATTTTATTTATTTTTGGAGTTAACGTGATTTTAGTAGATATTATCTGCAATTAAAATAAATAAATCAATAAATAAGTCTGTATGATAACCTATCCACTATCACCCATCTACTTGCAAATCCAGACACTTTTTTTTCTTTTGTTTTTTACTTGTGCCAGGCCACTTGGCCAAATGGACCGACCTCACAGCACAGCTTCACTTATAACCCGGACAACTGCATTTTGCACACATGCCTATTTATCTGTTTATCACTGGTCAGCACTTGTTTATATTGCTTTTACAGTAATTATGATTTTCTTTCTTTTTTCTTAATTTTTTTGTAATGGATTTCAACCGGGACCTGAGTTCCTGACTCATTTCGGGCCATCTCGAGTGCGCTCGTATGAGAATAAAGAACCTTGAATCCTTGAATAATAACAGTAAGTAGTTTTTTCTGTAGCTCAACTAAAAAAGTCTAAGATCAGCAATAAAGAGGGGAAACGTTTGCAGCTGTTTATTCTTTTACAACATTTACTGTAAAATGATACTTTTTTTTTTTTTACTGAATTCAAACCAGCATTTTGTATATTAAAGAATAAAAATGTTATTTAAAAAAATAAATATATATATATGTATATATTACAGATTTTTCACTGTTTAGTTAGATAATATCTAGTCAATCACACATACGATGAAATCTCAAAGAAAATATAAATCTACATGTTGACTGTAATAATAAAAAATGGACCAACCTGTAAATAATGTCAACATCAATATTCAGATTTAGTATATTTGATATTTTTTTCTTTACATGGTGTGACCAAAAAATTACACAGTGTCACAGTATTTAAATCACATAGAAATGGTATATCACAGATATTTCCCGTTGTTCTCACTGGGTTCTACTGTTTTTGTTATAGTGTTCCACAGATTTCTA
>NW_007579464.1:67677-81477 GCF_000690725.1 Stegastes partitus | reverse complement strand
ATTTTTATTTCTTTTACAGTCCTGTGCACAATGTGAGTATTTTTTTAGCATGAAATTTGGAACATTTGATAAAAGAAAATAGTAAATTCAATGCATTTTTATGAAGATAAATAAAGCAACTCGTACCTTTAAATATAAAAGTACAAGTTTTTACTTCAGCTCAAACATTTAGCATGACTCTGATATTTTTATTAAAGTTTTCTAAGCATGAAAACAGACGTTGGTAAAATCAGGAGGAAGACTTTAAGAGAGAAGAACGTCTAAACTTTCAGGTGCGCCAACCTGAACATACCAAAGCATTCATTTAGAATAATCAGTGAGAAAAGATCATTTATCCAAAGTAAGCAGAAAGTCTTTCCAGCAGGAGATCTGACCTGAAACGAGCAGATTCAGGGACTCCAACCCTCACTGAGCTGCTGCAACACTTCAGCCGCCGCAATTAAGTTAAATGGCCACACAAACCATATTGCTAATGTTTCCATGAAGCACAGCCTCAGAAGTGTGGCGACGGCAGGATCCATCAGTGAAATTGCGCGCTGACATGCCCCACTAAGTTTGACTGCTCGCTTATCCCAAATGCATCCAATATACAGACATGAGCAAACGCACGACGAGCGGCGGCAGCAGCTGTTGGCTCCATGTTGGAGGATCATAATCTGGCCTGAAAGCTGCACAATCAAATCATTTTTGCAACCAGAACTGACAGCCAGCAAATGACAGTTTGTTAATTTGACCGAAAAGCCAACAGACGGGGATTTTAACAGCCACATGGCAATTTATCGTCACTCAAAAGCTCAAAACAACTTCATCAAGTCATCAGCAAAGAGGAAAATCCTTATTAGCAGTAATTTCATGATGTGTTCAGACTGTTCACTGATTCCACACAGTTTCTGGAATAAAGGAACTAAAATAATATTGCTGTTTATCTTGATTTTAATATTTTTTTTATGCTTTCCCACTAATCTACACTGAAAAAAAAAAGTGAAAATAAATTATATGTAAAAAAAAAAATAAAAATAAAAATAAAAAACTAGAACAGATGCATTAAAAATCTGTTTTACAAATATTTAGCGTAATATAAAACAAAAAACTAGAAATAAATAAATGAATTCTCACAAATTATTAAACAATGAATAATATAAAATGACATATTTTCTTTGAATATTATCTCTAATTTCATGGCCAAATTTAAACAGATTTACAAAATGTCTGTTTTAAAGAATCTCCAAATATACTGTAATCAATAAAACACAACAAAAATACATTTAAAATACAAAATTCCAATTTAATATTTAAATGTAATTGTGTTATTTTACAGATGCAACATTTAGCTCATCAGAATAATGTTTTCAACTTCAACGTTTCATCTAAATCAACCAATGAGAATTTTAATCTTGCAGCCGTGTGTTGAACCAGCTGGTGGGAACATGTCTAATTCTGTTTAACAGCACTGATTATAAGAACATTTTGGAAAATGCTTGTGCTCAGAAAACAGGCCATATTACAGTGCTACGTATTCCTTTATGATACATCTGAAGGTTTAAATCAAAGAACTAATGTCAACTTTTTCTGCTTCTTTGAGTAAAAACAAGGTTTTAAGACTTAATATGAGACTAAATAATCGACTTAAATGTTGTGTAATTCTAAAACTGCAAACAGAAACAGTCATATTGTCCTGGCACTGATCCATGTGTGCAATTCTGTCCAGACAATTTATCAAATCCAAGATTAAAAATGGGATATTTTATGAAATTCCATTCACATATCTGATTGAAAAAAATCTGCAAAAACAAACTTTTGCACCAGATTCTGTAAAAAACTAAATATTTCCTTTTACCTTCTGTAGCAGCTGTATAATAAAGTATTGTTCACACTTCTGTACAAAGATGAGGGGAACATTTAAACATTTTGAATTTTTCTTTCAGACTAAATATGACAAATTTAAATGATTTAAATGAAATTGAATCTGAAGTCAGTTTTTTTGTCCGGCGCTGGTTTGAGTGGCAGTTTGTTTGGACGTCCAGCTGTCTGAAACCTCAGAGAAACTCAAACGCTGTTGAGTTTCTGTGAGTTTCCCTCCTGCTGAGCTTCACGCAGCTCCATTGTAAACGCAGACGTCTGCCATTTGAGAGAAAGATGCCACCTTCTGTTTCTGAAATGCCAGCTGGCATTAAAGCAGAGCTCATCGGTGGATACTGTGGAAGCTTTAGCTGAGTGCACTCCGGCCCTAAAATAGTGGGATTTGAGGGTAGAGAAGACTTTGTGGAGGCATTTATTTTCCAAAGAGGACACACTTTCACAACAAAAAAAAAGGCCAATGGGTTATTAATGAGAGTGGAATGAGCTTAGCGCACTTTGAATAACCACTGGACTTAATGCTGCAGCCATCACGCAGTAATCTGCAGCGTTTATGGAGGATTAACATGTGCAGAACAATGGCAGATTAATCCTAAAAGGCTGACCTGTTGCTCAGATGACTGTAATTATGATTACCAGAGCTCGCATCACGATGAGACAATGCATTTATGCACAAACATGGAGCAAAAAATAGAATTAACATGCAATAGTTTGAGGTTTAGGAGACTTTAGCTGCACCACAATATCAGCAAATATGCATCTACACTGAAAACCTGGACATGTGAAAGTCAGGAAAACACTGGAGTTTATGGTTTACATTAAAATACAACTGTTTAAAAGAATGTTGGAAAGTATTTCTACAACAATAAATAGCTATTCTTCAGCATTCAGCAACCATTTTTTATGCAAGGAGTTGGTTTCTGAGTGCAGTCAAAAAACAGTCACAATTTATGATTTGGGTTCATTTAAATGAATGTACATGCATTAAGTTAAATGTGTTCTTTCAGAATTAAGGAAACCTGTTGGACCAGCTTGTAAAAATGAGTCAGTCCAGCCCAATAAATTAATTTAGACCTAATCTTTGAAATAAGTTGAATCAACTCTAATAATTCTATTGACAACACAGGACACAACACAAGAACATTTCATTGAAAAACAGAGAATATTTCAACCAACATATATGACTTGCTTAAACTGGAAACATGCAACTGAGTGATTTTTATCCAAGTTAACTGAACAAGTGATGCTAATGCCCTGCTTTAAGTTAGATCAGTTTGCACTGTTGCAGCTTAGTTTAAAGGAAAGTCCGACTGAAGCTTTAACTTTTTTACAACATCTTTTTTTTTTTTTTAATCATGAACCTAAAGGAGCAGTAAACTGAATTTTCACACTTTTTATATCAGTGGTAAGAACCAGAAAGGCAGATGGCACCAAAAATAACTGAGATTCTTTCAAAAAGGTGCTTTTTACATATTCTTACAGTGCAGAGCTGCTAAATGCTGAAATAAAGCTTTTTAATTGTATCTAAATATTTTCTATTATTTGTTTTACAATCATTCAAAGAGTTATTTTCTCAGTTGGAAGCGACATTGACTTAGTTTATCTGAAAGTTAAGGAATACATGTTAAATTGTTGAATATCATGCAAATACTAAATGATTTAATCATCTTGGAAAAATGAAATTACATTTTACAAAATTGCTTGTTACACTTTGGTAAATGTGAGAATGTGAAAAAGCAGGTTTAAAAGTCATGTTATTAAAAAAAAAAATAAAAAAACATAAATCACCGGCTTTTAGAATCAGAAACTATAGAAACAAAAATAATCTTTTTTTTTTTTTTTTAAACTATAATTCCAGATGGTTCTTGAACTAATCACGTGTGATGTGCAGTTTTTCTGTCAGGAAAATAATCAAATCTAAGCTTACAATTGTGATATTTCAGGAGCTCCCCTTTATTCTACATGTTACATTTTTAAAAATGCCAAAATGAACATGAAAAAAAAAACCCTAAAAATTCAGCACTCATTTGCGCAGCTGGAAAAAGTCATGATTCCCTCAGTCATGAGACAAAAATATTGAGTTTTCAGGTTGAACTGCAGGTAGTGTTTCCACAGAGAGAGACTGAGAGGACAAGCAAACATACCGGAGCAATAAAGTAAATGCAGCAGAGGGCCAAGCTGTTGAAGATACATCCAGCATGGTGAAACATCTGTGGACACGTGCTGGAAACGTTGATTCCAGGCTTTTCATTTTTTGCAAAATAAATAAACAAATTTAACTTTAATTTTTCTTTTTTCATGATTTCTGTCATTCTAACTGTGAAAAATGATCCCAACATGAGGAAAAATGTGACGCGTTCAGGACTTTAGTGGGTTGATATACTTTATGTACATATGAAGTTCTTGGTGGGTCTTGCTTCATCTCCAGTGACTTATTTTGTGGGGTTTGTGAATTTACTAAACTTAATTCATCTAGTTGTTGGTTCATTATCAAATACACTTGCAAGAAGAAAAAGAAAACCTGTTGCACTCTGAGCTTAGCTGTAATTTTCAAATATTTCTGATATTACAATCACCAAATGCTGCTTGGAGGGAATTACTGGGCCTTTCTCTCAAACTGAATATTGTCAGGTCTTGGTTTTAATTTCTAAACTGGCCTGAGATGACTTACTGTGAAATGGCACTACTTTAAAAAAAAATGTAGTATAATATCTGCTTAAATAATGACCAGTGTGTTAGTGTTTAGCTCACAGCAGAGTTTATAGAAATACAGCTGCATACCGGGCCACTGGCCGGCTCGTTAATGTTTGGTCATTCTGTATAAAATCAGGCAAATGTGAACAAAGCTCCCCTTTTCAGCTGCTTCATTACCGACAGTCACTTTAGTTTATTTAATGAAGCAAACTGATCTTTTCACTATGACTATTTCCAGAGTTCCAGGTCCTTGAAGTCCATAGAGGAGGGTCCACATTTATCACTTTAATGGACTTTTTTCATCATTTCTGTGCCTCAGAACTTCATCAGTACAGCAGATAGACACATGACATTTTAGGAGGAAAAACAGATTTGAGTTCTGGTGAAAACTGAAACCAGATCAGTTTTACATCCATCCAGGTGTCACAGTCTGAACACTGAATCTGTTTTCTGTTTATTTTCTCTACAACCAGCTTTAAGCATCAATATTATGGGATGTATGATAGTTTGAACAGTAGAACTGCAGCAGTGTAATGTCTATGACATAGAGTGATAGAAACAATCATTGGTACCCTGGATGTGTTTCTGTTTTCTGATAATTCACCAGAAAGCTTTAAAAAGTGCATTCTGGGTAAACTTTCAAGGCTTATATCAGCATGTGTGATGGTGGTTGGTCAGAACAAGTTCTAGACAATGAAAGGATCGTTTTACACACATTTGATACCAGGATCGTCTTCTAGACATGAATCACTCTGCGGTAAAACCGTTTTTTCTGCAGTCAGGAAGTTATGAGGCCTCACAAACGCAGAAAAAAAAATCTGGGCCTCTTTCTACTTCAAGGGCCTGTAACTCTGAAAATATTCATGGCATGAAGGTGAAACTTTGCATGGCTTCATTAAATACCGACTAAAGTTACTGCAGATAAAGAATCAGCTGCTTCTGAGGAGGAGGAAGAGGAGGTTCTGACTGATCTGTGAAGTTTTTTGTCAAAGGTTTAAGGATTAAGCGTTTCTCT
Source organism: Stegastes partitus (assembly GCF_000690725.1). Taxonomy (NCBI): domain Eukaryota; kingdom Metazoa; phylum Chordata; class Actinopteri; family Pomacentridae; genus Stegastes; species Stegastes partitus. The sequence goes on along the minus strand of NW_007579464.1, from coordinate 75,911 downwards.
TTTTGGGCAGATTTAGGAGATTAAATGAATCACCATCCAGACTTCATCACTCCTGATAACAGTCATTAACTCACATCCAGCGAGCTGGCTGGAGATGTTAAAATAAGGTTCACTTTACCTGCAGTTCACTGATCTGACTGAACTTCAAAAGAAACTAAACCTCATTTTAATCAGATATTATTCCTGTAGATTCAACTCAACGTTATGATTTCTGTCTCTGCAACACAATAAAGTCTAAATGTGCAGAAAAATCAGGAAACAGACAGCACGTAAGAACTGTATTTTGACCTATAAATCTGCCTGAATGTACTAATTGTAAGTGATGTGGTGCAGAAACACAACACAAGAATATCATGAGTGGAATAGAAAAAAAAAAAAAAGAGGCTTCGGCACATTTAAAAACACATCATGGTGTAAAAAGTCTGAAGAGACAAACGCAACTGAAGAAACAGGACAGTCAGGAAGAGTCATAAAAACATCTGTTCAATTCAGTGACTGCAGTCTAACTTTACTACCATAGCACCATGACAAGTTTTACTTATTTCTTTTCTACACTATAAAAAGTGAATTAAAGTGCTGTTTTAAATGAGTCTCACTGGGGGACATTTTTTTGTTTCTTTAAACTGCTTTTCTAATATCAGCAGAACTGTAAAAATGAGATTTTCTGCTCCTTTAGAATGATGCCTTCAGGTTTCATTAGATTTTTCTGCAACATTTTCTTCAAGTTGGAGCACAGAGGGAAGAAAAATCAAAGTAGTTTCACGTTTTGGTAGAGCTAATACTTAATGCAATAACTTTAAGTTGACTTTGCTTAAATTAAAGTTGCAGCGATGCTCATTTTAGCGGAATGAAATAATTTAAATAGGTCTAGCTTCAACCAGTGGCATCACAGTTACTTCTTAACCTAATTTGGATAAACTTTGTGTCTTAGAAAATGACACAGTTCATTTAAGTTGATCCAACAGTTCTGTATTTTTCAGTTTCCCTCAGTTTTATTCTAGTTTACATGCTTCATTCTTAGGCTTAGTAATGCATCGTACTTATATCTTATTGTTTTTCTATTAGGCACAAGAGTTTCCCTCAGTAATAACAGAATCCTTCTTGTCTAACGTTGACAGTAAACCCGCCACATAATGTCACATTCTCCTCATAAGCTTCCTCATTCACTGACCTTTGCTCCTCCTCCTGCTCCTCTTCCTCCTGGACTTTCCTTTCAGCTCACCCTCCATGTTTCTGCTGCAGGTCCCGTCCTTCTTCTTCTTCTTTTCCCACCACTTTGTCGTCTGCTTCTTCTTCTTCTTCTTCTGTGAAGCGGCACTGAGGGAGGACTGAGGTGCAGCTGTGAGGCTGAAGCTCTGCTCAGTGGATGAATCCTGCTGCTGCCGGCTTTAGGAGGCTGTCAACGCTGTGACATCACCAGGAGACCGAAGGCTCTGATTGGTGGCATCAGCTGGTCGGCTGCAGGACGTTTTTCAAACCTTCAAGCGACGCTTTCTGTGTACAAATCACAACAACACACTATTAGATATCCTGACCAGAAATAGGGCATACTTTATTAAGGTCTACCTGTCTGTTGATGTGATAAGTACACAGTGTTCAACAAATCTGGTGAAATCTGTGGGAAAAAAAATTTAAGTGATAGAAAATTAGCGCATCATCATACTTTTCATACTTCAAATACACTTTTTAATCTTTAAATTTAATATTTATTGTTTAATGAGGGGTGTGGACACTGAAAAAAAGAAAGTTTCTAACAGGTAATTTATTGAACATTTTACTGTTGTTTTTAGTCACAAGTATTAACAATAATAATAATAACAATAATAAAATAACAGAACAAGACATCAGTTCACATGATAACCTTGAAAAATAGGCAAAACCTGTAAATAATGTCCACTTAAAAAATCCTTACTTTGAGAAATTGTAAGTTATTCTTTTCATTTGCCTGTAAAATGACATTATTTAGTATTTCAATCAGCAAAAGAGAACATTACTTTACATGTATTTGTCATAATCAGAAAAAGAAATGATGTATTGAGAATTGAAAAATTCTTTAACTGTTGTTTTACATATTTTTTTCCCCCTGTTTTGTTCAAATATAGATGATTTCAAGTAAAATGCTTGTTTATTAAATATTAGGTTTCAGAAAAGTATTGCATTTGTTTAATGAGGAAAAATTCATTATGATTGTAAAAAGATGATTTATTTAAATGTAAAAAAGAATGATTACATAATAAATAAATAAATACAAAAATGACATAATTTTGGTCATTATGGCTGAACACAATTTTAAAAAGTCAAGAAAAACATCAGCCACCAGAACACAAGGATGTTTCATAACCATCTGATAAAAGTAAAGTAATTTTCCATAATTAAATACATTTATGGCTCTGATTTTACATAAGAAAATGTGTATTTTTATGGCTTTTTAGTGTTTATTTGCCTTTTTTTTTAGCTAATGAGACAGATTGATATATAAAATAATGATATATATATATATATAGAATTTTGTGTAACTGTAAAATTCTCACATGCACTGTAAAAAAAAAACAATCAAATAACAACAATGATATTCCAGTAACAATAATAATAATAATAATAATAACAATAAATTACCATCTCATAAAACTAAATAAATTCCAATAATTAAGACACATTTTCTAGACTTTATTTTACATGAGACTGTTTGCATTTTTGCTCTTTCAGTATTTAGTGATGGTAATTGGATCTTTTTTTGTTTTGTTTGTTTTAAAATATATTCATAGTTATCCTTGAATTTAACAATCTCCATGTATTAAAGAGAAAGGACATATTTTTAAAACTACGATAAATGTGTGATTAGATGGAAAATTATCTTGATGAACATTTCATGATGAAGCACAGTTACAGATTTTTAGTTTAATTTTACATCAGACATCAGATAATGTTTGTTCAAAGATACAGAAAAAAATCCATAAAAGTAATTTTTCAATTCAATTTTATATCAATAGTAGCAATATACAACACATGTGGTCTCTTAGCGCTTAACATAGTAGATGAAGACATCACAACAATGACAGTTTTTTTTCCCAAGTACAGATTTTTTACACGTAGCCAGACATAAATGTATATGTTGTAGGAGCAGCACTATTCACTACTGTATACATGCAGTAATGCACTATTACAACACACCTATGCACATGTATCAAACATTAAAGCAGTGAAATGTAGGTTAGAAAAACGCTCCTGCTGTGCTGATTCTGCTGCAGCTGGAACCCAACTGAGCTTCTCGTCATTCATCACTTTTATCTTCTCCGTCCACGAGGGATGAAAAATCAAAGAAGACAGAAAAAGATTCAAAAGCTTCCCGCTTTGCGCTTCCAGTGTTTTAATTAAAGAAACGTATTCTACATGTCAGTGTGGTCAGCTGACAGTAAACACAAAGATACAAACTGTGTGATTTAACAAACCAGAAAACGACAAATTTACATGAAGAGAAACGAGAATAAAACAGGAGAGTTACTCATTTAATATCTGATTTGTATTTTTTAAGGCAAAATGAGCAACTGCCTCCCAAGACAGGAATGTTTACCCCCTGACAGGTGAACAGTCAATGCTGCAACAAGTATTCAAGTCTTTTATTCAGTAAAAGCGCCAGTACAATAAAGTAAAAACCCTTCATCATAAAGTCCTACTGAGGTGAAAGAACATACTGGCTTAATGCTGTTAGTTTAATAGTTATATTATTACATATGACTTTACTAAATCATTACAGCATCAGTATTTTAGCAGCAGGTTACTGTCGGAACTGACGGAGCTACTTTACTCTCCTTTATGTACATCCTGTGATTTTTGTTGAAATATTGGTTCACAGGGCTGTAAGGTTTCTGCGTGGAGTTTACATGTTCTCCCCGTGCAGCGTGGGTTCTCTCCGGGTTCTCCGACTTCCTCCCACACAGTCCAAAAACATGTTGAGGTTAATTGGTGATTCTAAATTGTCTGTAGGTGTGAATGTGAGTGTGCTTGGTTGTCTGTCTCTAAGTGTGGCCCTGCGATAGACTGGTGACCTGTCCAGGGTGTCCCCTGCCTTCACCCTGAGTCAGCTGGGATAGACTCCAGCCCCCCGCGACCCTAGTGAGGATTAAGTGGTGTATAGATAGTGGATGGATGGATGGATGGATATTGGTTCATTTGAACATTTATTAAAATTCTTATTAAAATTAAACTACACTTAAAAAACTGTAATTTTAAGGATTCCCCCGCCTTATTTCACACATTTTTTAAAATGTTTTTTAAACATATGAAAATAACAATAAAACTACATTATGAATTTACTCATTAAATACAAAATAAAACTAAAAACTTGTAACTGTAATTAACCACAAAATGTATTTATTTTAAAAAGGTTTTTTTTTTCCTTTTTCATATGAAACGCTGTTCAAATTCATTCCCAAATGTATTACTATTCTCAAATTTGCAAGCATTTCCTTTTTATTTTACAGGTTTTACTTCACGCAGATTTCCTTGTGTAATGAAATGTACACCTTGTATAGTTACTAACATTTTTTTTTAACATTCACATACATAACATACACACATTAGTCCTAAGTAATTAATTAGATAAATCAGATTTGCAGGAATCAGTGACAGATGAATTAACGTGCTGATGCAGGTTATATTGTGGCTGTCAGGTGGAAAAAAGAGGGAATTTTAATTAGTGAGAACATCAATAATAGCCCGGCTACAGCGAAACAGCTATAAAAACACCTCCTGAACAGACAGAGACTGAACACCTGTTTTAATTCAGAATATTCACCTCATTATTTTGCATCATAATATCCACTTTGCATAATCTCCTGCACTTCTTCCCTTCACCTTACATCTAATTAACAGCAGCTGTCTAATCCCTGCCAATCACCTTCCTGCAGCTGATAATCCGAACTACGATTCAGTTCTTCTCTGCTTCGCTTCCTACTGTTTTTATCATCACATCGCATCTTTTCGTCTCCTCTCTGAGTCTCGACTGTCTCAGTTTGCAGGTTTCTGGTGACTGATTCCTTCTTCAGAGGATTAGGGAGATGTTGTTTGTTCACCTCCAGGTGTCGAGTCTCACATGGATTCATATTTCTTGTCGTATTTCAACGTCCACAGCTTCTCCCATCATCATGTTCTTTATAGAAATCTGTGCAGGAGGAGGAATGAAATAACAGCAGCTGTAACTCTGCCTGGTTGATTTCATAAGTTCATGTAAAACTAGCGGGCCCTCAGTAGAGGGATATAGTTGCCCCTGCCAGTCTTCATTGCACTGAGCCACAGTAAACCATTATTCCATTCAACTTACCACAAGATGGGTGTTTTCGTCCAATAGTCATGGTTGGCTGGTTGTCCAAGGTGAAATGGGTACTATCCACGTATACATGACATGTTATTAAAAATATCATGGTAATATCAACAGTATTTGATGGGTGTAGGTGGTAGAGCGGTTGTCCTCTGATCGTAAGGTTGGTGGTTTGATCCCCCGTCCCTCCACAGTCGAAGCGTTCTTAGGCAAGATGCTGACCCCGAAGCTGCTCCCAATGGCACGCAACGCCGTGCATGGCAGCTCTGTCGCCATTAGTGTGTGAATGTGTTCATTTCTTTACTTGCCAAGATGCTACACTAGCCTTTATGCTAAGCTAATCACATGCAGACGACAGCTACAAATTCTGGCTCTTGAAACAGGAAGATTATCAGTCTGCTGTTTCATTATTCCAGCAGTTTTTTATTTATGTCTCAGCTTCATTAGAGGTTTATCTTGGAGTTCGGCGTTAATTAGCCTCCTTCAGGCTGCATGAGGCCGGCGGCAAACTGACGGATTAACTTCATGCATTTTAAAACCCTTGAAGCGCTCATTTTTAAAAACTTCTCGCTGTTGTTGTTTTATTCGTCTCAAACTGATGAACTTTTCTGCAGTTTCAAGTGTTGCGGATGAAATGTGAACTCAGAAAACACTCATTATTAGATCTTTTATTTATTGAATAAAGATCTAAGTCAGTTGCCTCTGCAGAGAAAAGTAGCAGAATTTCCTGATGCGCACATAAATTTTTGTATTGTTGGTGACGTTTGGGACATTCGGTTCCTTGGACGTCCAGGTTCTGTTTATCACTGAGTCTGATGAAAGGAACAGTGAGAAGGTTTCTCTGGGAAGTATCACCAAAAGGTGGTTTTGAAAGCTCAGAATCAGTAATAAGGGATATATGATGGCCGGCAATATTAGAAATTAATATCACTACCATTACAACTAATATAGATATTGTTATTTATAAATGGACACATGCACAATATGAAAATAATGAATGATTAAACAAATGATTTGAACTTTTTCCACAACACAAGACTTTAAAAGACACCTTAAAAGCAATAACATGAATATTTTATGCCTGGCAGATGAAGGAGAAATTACCTTATGAAGCTCTAAAGAGGAAAGAACCTGCAGCTTTCTCAGTTCATAGAAGCAAAATATGGCAAAAATACCAACATGTATGGAATGGTAAGGTGAGAGAAAGCAGACGTGAGACTTTCAGAGAGGCTATTACTGATAAGAAACAGATAGACTGTACTGTACTTCAGCCGGTGGCTCAGATCCCACAGGGCAGAGGGAATGAAGTGTTCTCCAAAATGAGCCGAACATCCCAGAAATGGGAGGCAGCAGCTTCCCTGGGAGCTCCTCAGGCCACACATTATTCTGTACATTAGATCCGTCTCAGTGTTCCTCTGCTGCTGCCTCCGGCTTCACTCTGATGCTGCTTCAGAAGACGATTCAGGATAAACGAAGGCGTTTGTCGTGTCATCTGGAAACTTATATTACAGAATTAGCATACTGATGTTGTGTTTTGTCCCCGACAGTTCTTCCTGTTTCTCAGTTGGCTTTTAAACTGTGTGTTTGTCCCAAAAATGACCTTCTATAAAACGTATTTTGTTGTGCAATACATTCGTGATGCATCACAAACAAACGTCTCAAATCACATAACTTTGTCATTTATTTTATCACCTTAAAGTTCCTTTTTTTTTTCAACCAAACAAATGTATATTAGTTGGGGTGAGATTCGTCATCGTGGTAACCCAGAAAATGGAGGAGAAGCTTCACGCATGTTGAGAAAGTGTCGCATTAATGTAGTTTTGCTGCTAAACTAAACCAAACAGTGAGCGAAAAACAAAAATAAACACCAGAAATGAAGGAATTCTGCTCCAGAGAAGGGAACGATGAGACAGGTTTAACAGATCCAGAATTTATTTATGTCATCAGAATCAATAAAACCTAAAACCTCAATCAAAGATAACAGACATCATGGCAGTGTGTGTGTGTGTGTGTGTGTGTGTGTGTGTGCATCTCTGTGTGTATGTCTCTGTGTATATCTCTCATTGTGTGTATCTCTGTATGTATCTTTGTGTATCTGTGTAGGTGTGTGTGTGTGTGTGTGTGTATGTGTGTGTTCCAGGTAGGTGTCCTATAGTGTTGCTGTGATCTCAGCCCTCCTGGACACGCTCTGGTGAACTCACTCAGAGTTTCATTACGCTGTGAAATAACGATCACGCCGTGATTAAGTTGATTAGATTTCATGAATATTTGAAAGGCGAAACCAAGCAGCTGATAAAATATTTACTGTCGGTTTCCTCTCTGACTGACTGAGATCTTATCTGACTGTAAGAGTCTCCACTATCACACCTCCATCAGCTGCACCACTGTCACTTTAATCAAGTTTAATTTTAGAAACACGACGGCTGCTTATGTGTTTCACGTCTGTACGCTGAGATGTGGCCGAGTTCTTATTCAGTGACGGAGAATGAATTTAAGATTTTTAACCCTCTGAAACAGTTTGTGGGTTCCGTTTTTTTTCTGTTCCTGTCACATTTTTCTTTCCTGAGGCTAATTTTTCATTGCAATACAAGGTCGGAATAAGAACAACCATGAAGAAGGTTAGTATGACGCTGTTATGAAGCTTTTTGTTTGTTTGTTTTTTAAGGAAAGTCAAAATTTCTTGATTATTTATTTTACAAAAATTTGAAAAACCTGGAATTAACATGTCCAATGTTTTTCCAAGTGTCCACAGATGTTACCAACACTGGGGGAAAAAATGGTGAGTCTACATGCAAATATTTTACCATTTACATTGTTGAATAGTTTTCACACTATCTGCCTGTGTAAGCACAGCCTGCAGCTCAACCCAGTTCAGCTGAAAAGTTCCTGAATTTTGGTCAATGGCTGTTGTTTGCAG
>NW_007579464.1:65845-67009 GCF_000690725.1 Stegastes partitus | reverse complement strand
CCCTGCAAAAACACTGAAAAGCACCAAATGTGCAGTATGACACAGAATGGCAGAAATTATTTTAGAAAGTAAAGCTGAATTTTGTTGAATATTGAATTTACAAATATTGGAGAAAAAAAAAAACATGGAATCAACTACTTTCGTGTTTTCAGCCTTTACAAACTTTTTTCTCTCGATTCTGCTCATCAGTTGTAGAAAGATGTTTCACCATGCTGAATGTATCTTCAACAACTTGCTCCTCTGTTCACTGTTTTGGAGCCATGCTGCATTTATTTATTGATCCATGTGTTGGATTTTCCTCTCAGTCTCCAATGTCTGCAAAATAAATTGATTTAGATGAAAAATCTGACAATGTCCTCTGTTCTTAGGGCTTCAACCTCTTATTAACTGTGTACTTTAATCATTTATTAATAAATGATAACATACTTTTCAAACCTGGAGAATAATTTTGAAGATAAATACCTGAATAAGCGTTTTTCAGATGTTCAAACTTGTCACATTTGGGAAATGCTTTTTAATGAAGGCTCAAAATGATTATAGTTATAAATTTATCTCCATTCATTTATGCATTAATTTGACCAGAATAGTATTTCATTGATGAATGGAGAAAGGTGTAAATAAGATAGATTATCAAGTTAATGGTCATGTCCCTGGCTCGTAGTTAAAAAGGTACCTTCAATGTATAACCTGTTATAAAAATTTTAAGAAACTAATGCTACACAGCATAATCAGTACATGTAGACTAATTTCAACATATATGATTAACTCAGTGTGCTTTTAGTGTCTTGTCTTCTGTTTTGCTGAATTAACCTCTTTTTACAGCAGCTTTACAGGAAAAATGGAACAGTGGTGCCATCAAGTGACAGTAAAAGTGTGTACGGTTTGTGAACTACTGAAGCTCTTAGAAATCCAATCTGAATCAGGGATAAAAATGAATTGAAATAATTTATATGAAGAGGAACCAGTTCAGAAATTAAATATTAAAGGCCTTGTATATCAGGACAGTTTTGAGTTCACAGTGACTCCTAAAACTCTGAATTTTTTATGATGAAATCATTGAAACGCATGTATTTTTGTCACAATAAACAATACTGCATTTTGGTTCTTCAGTAGTTTGAAAACAGGTCGTCTGGAAATATGACCAAATCTGCAGGGTCAAAAATC
>NW_007579464.1:40242-64376 GCF_000690725.1 Stegastes partitus | reverse complement strand
TAAAACACTGTGGCTACTGACAGCTTCTAATTCATTGCAGGCCTGCTTTTACATGTGTTTTTTTTTCCTGATCGTGGCAGTGACACAACTGTCCCATGAACTTTATGCGAACAAACTATTGCTTGTACAGATGATTTTGGGATCTGAAGCTGCTTTGAAGTGGCTTCAAGTGACTTTCCTGACTTGGTCAAGTCAATGATTTGCTTTTTCAGGTCTTTGCTGAGGGCTGTAAGGTGGCTCGGTGGATAGCACCATCGCCTCGCAGGTAAAAGGTCAGCAGTTCGCGTCCTGGTGAGGACACCCAGGATCTTTCTGCGTGGAGTTTGCACGTTCTCTCTATGCAGCGTGGGTTCTCTGCGGTTTCTCCAGCTTCCTCCTACAAGTCCAAAAACATGTTGAGGTTAGTTGGTGATTCTAAATTGTGAATGTGAGTGTTCTTGGTTGTCTGTCTCTAAGTGTAGCCCTGCGATAGACTGGTGACCTGTCCAGGGTGTCCCCTGCCTTCACCCTGAGTCAGCTGGGATAGACTCCAGCCCCCCGTGACCCTAGTGAGGATTAAGCGGTGTATAGATAATGGATGGATGGAGGTCTTTGCTGAGCTGCTCACACTTTCCCACTGTAGTTTTTGTGGTTGAGTCTAATGAGTGGATCAAATGGACCCTATTTAAATTGGTTCAGAGGAGTCAGCAGCTGTAGTCCATTGTAGTCACTCCTGAGCCATTAAGAGGCCATAACACAAAGATAATTTGATTAACACAAACTGTCAATTCAAGTTGCTGTATTTATATTTTTGACCCAGAAGATTTTGTCATATTTTCAGAAGACCTTTAATAAATCTATGAAAGAACCAATATACATTGTTTTTTTGTGACAAAGAAAATTAAGTGGTTTAGGAATCGTTGGAAACAGTGTTTGTTGTCCATAGCTGTTTTAGACTGTGTGAAAAGCTTCTCCTTTCTTTTATTAAATTATTGCTGCCATCTAGCGGCAGCAGGACACATGTTAAGAAATCTAAAGAGAGCGAAGAACCCTGGAATCAACCCTATTTGAAAATGTAAACACTGTTTTGCATGTCAATACATTACCAGTTCACGACAGCGATCAGTGTTCAGCGTTTAGGTTACTTTAATGTTTGTAAATACCTTTATTCAAAGTGAGTGACATGTAAAAACTTCACAGACATGACAAGAATATGTTGTCATTGTGTGAAAAGGGTTAAACACATGCTGTCTCCTCTTCCTGAATGAATCAGCCTGATAACCCTCCCTCCTCCTGTTGCTCTCAAACACAGCAGCTCCACTCTGTCAATATATTTCCTGGTTCCCTCCCCTTTAGATCTGCACTGTGAGGATGGGTGGAACCAACATGGGGGAAGTGGAAGAGCTGAAAGGCCCCATTCGCTTGCAGGATCACATGATGTAGAGATCATAGATCAGACTGGTTTCAGGTACAAGGAAGTGAAACTCAGTCAGTCAGTCAGTGCTGCTCAGAGGGGAAAATGGCTCAGAAAGGAGTTCAGCTAAACCGAGAAACGTTTTCTTGTTCGATCTGTCTGGATCTACTGAAGGATCCGGTGGCTATTCCTTGTGGACACAGCTACTGCATGGAATGTATTAAAACCCACTGGGATGAAGAGGACCAGAAGGAAATCTACAGCTGCCCTCAGTGTAGGCAAACCTTCACACCGAGGCCTGTTTTGGTGAAAAACACCATGTTGGCAGTTTTATTGGAGGAGCTGAAGAAGACCGGACTCCAAGCTGCTGCTGCTGATCCCTGCTGTGCTGGAGCTGAAGATGTGGCCTGTGATTTCTGTACTGGGAGGAGGCTGAAGGCTGTCAAGTCCTGTTTAGTCTGTCTGGCCTCTTATTGTGAGAAACACCTTCAGCCTCACTATGATGCACCTCCATTAAAGAAACACAAGCTGGTGGAGCCCTCCAAGAACCTCCAGGAGAACATCTGCTCTCTTCATGATGAGGTGATGAAGATGTTCTGTCGCACTGATCAGCAGTCTATCTGTTATCTCTGCTCTGTGGATGAACATAAAGGCCACGACACAGTCTCAGCTGCAGCAGAACGGACTGAGAGGCAGAAAGAGCTGGAGGTGAGTCGACTAAACATCCAGCAGAGAATCCAGGACAGAGAGAAAGATGTGAAGCTGCTTCAACAGGAGCTGGAGGACATCAGTGTCTCTGCTGATAAAACAGTGGAGGACAGTGAGAAGATGTTCAGTGAGCTGATCCATCTCATCCAGAAAAGAAGCTGTGATGTGAAGCAGCAGATCAGATCCCAGCAGGAGACTGAAGTGAGTCGAGTCAAAGAGCTTGAGGAGAAGCTGGAGCAGGAGATCAGTGATCTGAAGAGGAAAGACGCTGAGCTGAAGCAGCTCTCAGATACAGAAGATCACAACCAGTTTCTCCACAGCTACCCCTCAGTGTCAGCACTCAGTGAGTCCACACAGTCATCCAGCATCACCATCCGTCCTCTGAGATACTTTGAGGACGTGACAGCAGCTGTGTCAAAGGTCAGAGACAAACTACAGGATATTCTGAAGAACACATGGACAAACATCTCACTGACAATCACACAACCAGATGTTTTACTGTCAAATTCACATTTAGAACCAATGTTCAGAGCTGATTTCTTAAAGTTTTCACGTGATATCACACTCGATCGAAACACAGCAAGCATACATCTGTTATTATCTAAGGGGAAAAAAAAGGCAACATTAGTAACTGAATGCCAGCCTTATCCTAAGCACCCAGAGAGATTCACTGAATGGTGTCAAGTCCTGAGCAGAGAGAGTCTGACTGGACGTTGTTACTGGGAGGTTCAGTGGAGGGGAGGTGGAGGTTATGTAGCAGCTTCATACAGGACGATAGACAGAGGGCGGAACTGGAAGGACTGTAAGTTTGGACATAATGAGAAATCTTGGGCATTAAAATGCTACCAAAACACTTATGAATTTTTCTACAACAAGATTTCAACTCCTGTCTCAGGTCCTCAGTCCTCCAGAGTAGGAGTGTACCTGGATCACAGTGCAGGTATTCTGTCCTTCTACAGCGTCACTGAAACCATGACTCTCATCCACAGAGTCCAGACCACATTCAGTCAGCCGCTGCATGCTGGACTCTGGGTTGTTGGCTCTGCTGAGATTTGTAAACTCAATTAAACGGAAGTCTTATATCTGTGTTCAGGGCAGGAACACAACTCTTAACTTGTCACAAAGTTGTTCTGTAACTGCTGGACATGTAAATGATTGGGTTAAAACTTGATGATCAGTGTTCATAGCAGAGGTGTTAATGTTGAATGTTTCACGTTTTAAAAAAAAGAGCAGAAATCATTGATTTTCTTTTCTGATTTTAATGACTGTGGTTTTGATTTTCACTTTTCAGTATTTTGTGATCAAAGACCAATCCACGATTTTTAATTAGTTTTTATTTAAATTGCATTGTTTACTTTCACTGCTGTGATGATGATTGAAAAAAAAAATTGATCTCTGTCGATAGCTGGACAGATTTTGCCAGCTGCGTTTATTTTTCTCTATGAGTTCAGTTCATTGCTGACATTCAGAATTCCACACCACATGTTGAACATACGTCAACCAGATTCACACTCACCTTCTGTGAAGTTTTTGTTTTCTAACTCAACAGTCAGTGGAAGTTGGAACATTTTCTGGAAAACTCTCAGTATTCTGTGTGAAGTGTAAAGATGTTTATAGTGCCTGTGAAAAGTGAAGCATGGTGGTGGCCATGATGCAACATCATGATGCTGCCACCACCGTGCTTGGCCATGCTTGATCATTGTAAAACAATAGAAGGAAAAAAAAAACTTTCAAGGGGAGTGACTACTTTTTTATAGGCACTGTAAAACTTAAGACAGTGTCCGCCATGAATCATATATTTGTTCAAAGGTTGAAAGTCATCAGAATAAGATAAGCTTTTTGGTTTCTTTGCTGGAGACCGGTTTTCTGGATCTTGTTTGTCAGTAGCTCCTCCAGCAAATTTTACAGTTTTGTCTAAAATGTTCTGCATGTGTTTGCATTCATTTTAGTTTGTGTTTGCAGGAGATTTATGTTGAGCAGTGTGACTTGTTTGATTTTAAAGTGACACTTAATGTGAATTATTTTCCTCTTATTATTATTATCTGTTATGATCTGCTTGTACGACCACACTGGGGATTAATAAAATTATTGTTGATTTAAATGAGTTGCTGCTCATTGTGCTGGAATGTGGCAAAGTCTGATAACACTCCTTCCATCTGCTCTCAAACACAACTCATCCCTTCCCACGTCTAAGGTTTAAAATGGACTGACAAGAGTAGAGTTGGATTAGACTAGGCCGTTAAAACACTAGTAAAATGAAAATGCTGCATATTACACCCATATATATAACATAAGTTTTTAAGCTGATTAAATTAAGTTGTTCCAACTAGTTTTACTGTATATTTGTATATTGTATATTTTAGTTCAAAATTAGTTAGGTTGATCTCTATAAATAGTAATGCTGTAGGGTCTTGGACTTAATATTTAAATTAGTCACGTTAACCTCTGCATTTAATAATACTAAAGGGTCTTAGCTGTAATATTACATTGGTGAGATTATGTTTCATATTTCACAACATATTAATCATTAAAAAATAAAAAACAACAAACTGTTAATATTGTCCATATGTGCCATTTGTATAACGGTGACTTTACTTGGCAGCAAGTACATGTTATTTCCAGGTTACTTAAAAGCAATTTTTAAGTGTTATGTACTTAAATATCATAGTTCAGATTTAAGTAGGCAATGAGAGGACTTTAAATCCTGACCTGAGTGAAAAAATCATTTATTACGTGAATTTCATTTAGTTACCTCAACTTAAATAACATGAATTTTGCTGTAAGCTGTGTTCTTTTAGATAAAAGAGAAAGAAGTAATGCTGTTGACTATTGAGAATTACTGTCTTCTCTGCGTGTTCGTTTCTAAAGATGAGATCGGATTCAATTCGGTCTCAATCAATCAATTTAATTACACATTGAATATTGCATTACAGAGCTCTGGGTCAAACTTTCCCTGGCATCAGACAAAGCAAGACTACTCCTGTTGCCTCTGACCCTTCTTTTTACTACTCAGTCACGTGATGCCTGGTCAGGTCGTAAAACAACTGATTAGGGCCCATCTTCATCACACTGAACGGTTGCATCCTTATATGGACTTCTTTTGCTCCGTCTGTTGTTTGTCCTGTGAAACCATAAAAGAAACAGACCCAAGCAACTTCTTCAAAAGAAAACATTTCATGACGATGTGCATATATGTAACTTCTTTTATATTTTAAACCTTAAGGACTATACTTCACACATGATATAATATATTTATACACAACATGACTCTGAAGTCAACTGGAAGAAGGTTCTTTATTCTGATGAGACTATGAGATGCTGTTTGGCAGACACCAAACACTGCACATCATCACAAACACTCCATCCCCACCATGAAGCATGGTGGTGGCAGCATCATGGTGTGAAGGATGGTGGTGGAAGGTGCAAGGATCGGATCAGTCATGGAAAGGCAAGTTTTTATGTCTTGTACTTTTCAGCAACAAGGCAATTCAGAGTATTACATAAAACATAAAAAGCATCAAGACAAACTGTAAATGAAACATAAACCAATGTGAAAACAGCATTTCAACACAATTAATTAAAATAGCTAAAAACAAAATTAAAAAGGAAGATAATGGGAATGTGAAGTTAGAGTGTTGTGTGAAATATTCAGAAGAAGAAGGTTTTTGTCCTTCAACAGCATCTCTGAAACCATGACTCTCCTCCACAGAGTCCAGACCACATTCACTCAGCCGCTGCATGCTGGACTTTGTGTTTACTACACTGGAGAATCTGCTGAGATCTGTCAGCTCACAAACAAAGGGAATTTTTCATTCTTCAGAGGGGTTAAATGTGTGCTAGTTTTGCATTTCATTTTCTCTCCCTGATTGTTGCGATGCTTCTTTGCTGCACAGAGATCAGCTGTCAGTCCAGCATCATGATAGTACTTTGACATGTTCTCAACAGCTGTTGTGTTGATGTGATTAAGGTTGTTTCTTGTGTCTGTTCAGCCACGGAGGCTGTCTCTGCTCATGATGATTTTTACTTCAAACATGAAAATGTAAACTTCTCTGTGCTCTGCATGTCTAATAAACATTTGTATTGATTAATTTTCTCCACTTCCAGATGTGCAACATTTTTAATTATGCATGTCACATTTCTGGATTTGGAGCCTGATTCTCTTCATGTTTGTGCTTTTTCATTGGGTTTCCTTCAGCATGCCTACAAAACATTATAACAAATACTCTTAAAACTGTCAGTATTATTGTTAAGACAACATTCCTTTTCCTATATTGCATGTGAATGATGTGACTCATACTATATTGAATTACAGTCCAATTATTATTAATTTTATTAACTGTTCAGTCCAGAAATTCAGGAAAAACCTCAGACTGACTGTGTGGGAGTTTTACTTTATTGACTGATGAGAACAAAGTGCATTTATGTTAGTTTCAGCAGAGAAATGACCTGAGTATAACACAGCTGATAACATCACTATCATATTCTCTATAACCAACTTTGAACATCAGTATTATGGGATGTATCATAGTTTGATTTGCATGTGTAATTGATGGTTGGTTATCACAAGTTGAAGAGAATAAAAGGCCTCATTTTTATCTACATTTCATACCAGCTGATCATCTTCTAGACACGATTCCTTCTGTTTTAAAACCGTTTTCTTTTTCAGATTTGGTTGATTTGATCTGGAATGACCTGTGTAGGCTTTTACTTTTACCTTTGCAGATTTTGAGTTCTCCACTAGAGGTCGGTGTTTGCAAACATATTCCTCTGATATGTCTTGTGTTTTTGTCTGTCAGTACAAACTGGACACTATTGCCAAAAGCATGCAGACATGCCTGCCTGTTTAGTCACATACAGCATGTAACAGAAGTACAGGTAATGTCATTTGAATTAAAAGTTGTAGCACCTCACAGTAATCACATTACTACTGAGTTGAACAGCAGACTATTTGCTCTGATGTCTGATTAAAACCCAACAGTTTAGGTTTACTATATTCAAGATTCAGGCCCCACGGTAGGAACTAAAGACAACAAAAGTCAGTTCACTTTATATTGCTATGATTCAAATCTGTCATTTTTTCATGTACTTTGAATGTCCATCTGTATTTTAGATAACAGAATCAATCCTCTTTAGCATAAAGGATACCAGAGTCCACTCATTCCTTCAGAGATGTCCTCACATTCTTCACACTGTTTTATTCAGCTGCTCTTTGCTGGAGGGGTTGTGTTGCTCTACTTTTCTCTTTGAAATACCCCAAAGGGCTTCTTGGATTCAGGTCAGGACACACACTGTCCAGGTTGTAGTTTTCACTTTGTTCCTGTGTAGAACCTCTTGTGTGATTTAGTTCTTTAAATGGTTCTCCTTCTGGAATATTTTGCTTCTTCTAGTTTCTGCTGACTGCGAGTCATCTTATCAGTCAGTATTCTGGTTTATCCTCAGACATTCATCTATAAATGTCCTCAACACCTTTTACACTCATGCAGCCTCTTACCATCACTCTCCCTCCTCTGTGCTTCACTCTCAGGATGATGCATTCACTGTCCTGGTCAGGTTCACGCCAAACATGCTGGACTCCATCTGAGAACAACAACTTTATATTCTGACCAAAGAATGTTCTTTAACATTCATCAGGCTTCTTTTCATGTTCTTTAGCAGACTTTCATATGGAAGTTTTGTTCTGAGCAGCGATTAAGTTTTTTTCTTGTCCTCAATCCAGAGAAGTTGAAGTGTCCTTCACACTGAGCTTCACAGAAACTCTGGTTTCTATTGATGTGCCAAGTCTGAAGCAGCTGTTTTTCCACTGCTACATTGTGAAAGTAGTTCATTGTCCATGGAGTCATTTTAGGAGGACGACCACTGCAGCTCTGTTTAGTGGTGCTATGGTTCCTTCTATACCTCCTGATCACTGCTGACACTGTAGTTCACTGATTTTTAGTTGTTCACGGATCTTAACACATCCTTTTCCATCTTTGTGGAGTCTCACAGTCAGATTTTTCAGTTCCTCTGTTCAGTTCTTTTATATGTGGAGCCATGATGCAGACATAGACAGTTGATAAAAATAATTTTCTTTAGATTTTTGTCACCAAGTATTTTATATTAGAAAATATTCTATGTGTATTGTTTTATATTATTGTGAGATGCAGCTACAGATGGATCCAAAAATGTCCCTAGTTGACTTCTGCATTATAATTTCTTTTTGTTTATACGACTAAAACGTTTCATGGCAGCTTCATTTTATCCCCCTAATATTTCAGTTCACCCATAATCAGAGACTATTTGATTTACTTGTTCCATATTGCAGACTATGAATCAATGACATTATGAGAAATAACAATAATTGCAGGCTTTTATTTGTAGTAGTTTCTGAAATATTGCAGTTCAGACTTGAATTTCAGTGTGTGTAGAAATTTGCTAAAAATGGGTCAATGGGCAATTTTTAAAATGGTATCTCGGAAACGATTACAATTTCACAAACACCTTTATGAGTATACATATTTATGCTCCCAAAAAATAGAGAAATTAGAGATGGCTGAGCAGAAATAGTTGCAAAAATCTGATGATTTGAGATGGAATGACCCGTGTCTTTAGTTTCAGTGATCACAGGTGAATTCACTTTTGTTACATTACGTTTCTTCTAAAATCGTTCTAAAATGTTTTATTATTATTATTGTTTATAAGAGGACTTAGAAATAATGCTAATATTCAGAGGAGATGCAGATTTGAATCATTTGACATTAGAGGTTTTCTCACTTCTGTTTCAAAATGTATATCACTGCAGGGCCACATGTGATCCTGTTATATCCAGTTTTAGCTTAAACCTAAATCATGTGTGTGTTCTACTGCCTTATTTTTGTATTTTGCCTTTATGTTTTTCTGTGATTATTGGTAAAATTTGCAGCCCTGCTTGGTGATGCTGTTCCTGTATTTTGAAGGCGGATTGTCATTGTTTAACTGCGGGCAATTGACGGAGCTCAGACTGAAGATGTTTTCTTGGTGAGATTTCTAACGGGAGTCGGTATTTGTCGTGTTTTCTCCCGCAGAAGGTAGAGAGTAGTTCGGATGTGAAGTTTTAAAGACGCTGGTCTCTGCAGAGTTTCGGGTCAGTGCAGCGCAGCGTCATCCTTCGTGTTGTTTAATTCATCGGTGAGTTAGCAGTTAGCTCACCGGCTAGCTCACCGATGCAGCCGCTCTGCTTTCCAAAATAAAATCCTTGTAGTGCAACACTTTTTATAGTGAAGCATTTAACAGGTCTGAGCTGCTAAATTGGACACGTTGCGGTTCATTTTCCAGAATGAGCTAACTTTTAAATAATTAGCTTCTCTCCGAACTTGTAATAAGCCAACATTAGCGTGCTATCTATTAACCTGGCTCCATGTGACTAGTTTATTGAGGTTAAAATGTTGTCATAACTTGATTTTTTTTTTTTACTGGCCGAATTTATAAGCAGACAGGAACGATTCAAACACCTGTATAGGTATGATCAGATATGTAGGACAAATAAATACACAGAAAAAAAGTCTTAAATTTTACAAAGAGTTAATGTAATTTAGCAGTGCTTTGAATTTTACTTTTAGTACATAGTAAAGGGGTTCCACTTTAAGTTTGAGTTTTAAACATGAATGCTTTACTACAAGTTTGAAATATTGCATTGCAGAATGAAGTGTATGGTTTTATTTTGCTAAAAGCGGTTTAATTTACTGGTTGATTAGATGTAAAACGTAGCAATTACTTGTTTGTTTTGCTGGACGAATTCATCAGTAGACAGCAACAGTCACACTCGTGTGTGGGTTTGATAAGATATGTAGGACCCATGAAGCCAGAGAAAGAAAAAATCCTAAATCTACAGGAAGTCAGTGGGATTCAGCAGTGCTTTGAAATAAAGATATGTTGGTTTCTAAAACAAAGATTTTAGGGCAACTTTATATCTTAAATGTAACAGTTAATCCAACATCAATAAAACAACAACAAATCAAAACGACTGATAATAAACGTGTATGTGTTGCGACAAACGAACCACGAGCTTCCACAGTAAAGCTACGGCTTTTATTTTGAAGAGCAGCTGTACGGGGTGCGTGTGTTCACTGTACGCCTTGACGCAGTTGTTTTGGAAACAGAGACGGACCAGCTGAGCAGCACTGCAGTCATCTGCGGCTCTGCTCCGTCTCTCCTTTCTCTCCCCGGTTCCCTCGACGCCTCCGGTCCCGCTGATTCCCATCTCCTCTCACTCCTCTCCAGGAACTCACGCAGGGATCTGGCCGCTCCATGAGCGCCTCTGCAGCTCGCTGCTGCGGCCACAACATCGGAGTCGGGGTTGCCCTTGACTCGGTGGAGGAGTTCGGAGAAGGGGGGGCTCGATCATGCAGAGCGGAGTGACGTTGTGACTGTGATCCATTCAGGGATGCGGCTCTGCGCCTTCCTTCCATCCCTGCCGGCCGCGGAGCAGCAGCGTCCTGCCGAGAGAAGCATCTGCGGGCAGCCGCGGCCCCGGAGCTCCGCCGGACTAGCTGAGGAGGCCTGAGCGGTCTCCACCTCCGGATTAGATGGTGGCAGAAGGCAAGTGTGCATGACAAGATAAACAAACCCGGAGGCTGTCCTGCCTGTGCTGCAGATAAGCAGAGCTGCAAGTGTACTTCCCATTGGCTGCCATTGTTGCTTTTTTGGGCCTCTTTGGGCTTCACAGACTGTTTGTGGGAGTAGATGTACCTTTTAATAATAAATGTGATGGGCAGCAGCCGCTGAACTATAAATGTAGGCTTGAACTGGTTTGTTTTTCTAACCCGTAAAAAGACTGAAAATGATGGCCGACCACGAGGATGCAGAGCTGTCCGAGTCCCTACAGAAGGAGGACGGGTTCTCCAGCGAGCTGGAAGAGCCTGGTACCAACTTCAAATCTAAAAGTTTGCCTATTTTGAACGAAGCAGCGCCTCAAGAGAAAACCTTGCTGGCTAGCTCAGGACGGATGTCCATAACAGCGGAGGAGAGTGCAGAGTTCATCCAACTGCCCGCCAAGACCGAGTCCTTCCAGGCCGAATCCCCAACCAGAGCGAACTACCTGCCCAAGCCGGGTAAGTCAGCGCTGAACCGGCCCAGTTCGTATATGGAGAACACAGAGATCCGCAGGAGTAAAAACATGTTGAGGAGGAAGCCCCCGGGGTTCTTTGCTACCAGGTTGGCTCAGATCCGTCTGCCCAGCAGGAAGCACCTGGGCGTGATCCTGCAGGACTCCCGCTGCTTCCTGTTTTGCATGTGCTACCTGACCTTCATCCAGTCCCTCATGGTGTCCGGCTACCTCAGCAGCGTCATCACCACCATCGAGAAGAGGTACAGCCTCAGGAGCTCCGAGTCCGGCCTCCTGGTCAGCTGCTTCGACATTGGGAGCCTCCTGGTGGTCGTCTTCATCAGCTACTTTGGTGGGCGAGGCCAGAGGCCTCGCTGGCTGGCAGTTGGCGGGATCTTCATTGCCGTGGGCGCCGCCCTGTTCTCCTTACCTCACTTCATCTCGCCGGCCTACCAGATTCAGGAGGTCAACTCATCCTCGGCCAACGAGGGCTTGTGCATGAACAGCAACGCCAGCGGCAGGGACCGTGTTGACATCACTTCCTGTCCCCGAGACCAGGAGGGCAATGAGCACAACCTGTACGTGGCGCTGTTCGTCATCGCTCAGATCCTGGTGGGTATGGGCTCCACACCCATCTACACGCTGGGACCCACCTACCTTGATGACAACGTCAAGAAGGAGAATGCCTCGCTGTATCTCGGTAAGAGCTGGTGTTTGGGGTCTTTGGGTTGTTCTGACTAGAAGAACCAGGTTCTCATCATTCAGTAAAATGCAGGAGCTGCTCAGCCGCAGCAGTATTATTATCAAACTAGAAAAGCACTCGGAGAGCGCCTACCTTTGTGATTGTGATTTCCAGCCAATGTTAAAGTCCTGCATTCATTTTATCTACAGTATTAGATTCATGGAGAATCAAAACATACCGTTAGCATTTGAATTAACATTGATATCATCAATAACAAGCTGACGGAGTAATGAACGGTCGTTCTGTACTCTCAGATATTTTGTACACTGATGTTATTTCTGCTGTTCCTTACTGGCTTTTAATCTGTTAGGTAACGCTATGCTAGGTTGGCATAACTACAGCGATGTTATTGCTACCATAAACAGACAGGGAGTAGCTTAAGCTAGGTTAGCACAATTTTAGCAATGAAATGTAAATAAAAAGCAAGACGGATACAACGAAGCACGCATCAGTCATCATGACACATGACAAAGAGAGTTAAAGTGAAACAGGAGATATGCTGAGTCATTGTTAATGTCACAACGTGGCTATGAACATATCTGTCAGTAGCTCCTCTCAGCCCACTCCTGTGATGCTGCCTGACTGTAGCTCACTCCTGTACTACTGACAAGACAGCGGTGAGGACAGAGGACTGCAAAGGAATCAGAGCTCCATCTAGTGGACAAATGGCACAGCGCAACGACAGCATTCTGTGCAACTGTGACACTTAACAACATTTACTGTTTTATGAGAGAATAACCAGATGGTAGTCCAGAACATCACCAAAAAGTAATCATCTGTTCATTGTGCCATTGTCAGCATTTCTTGAAAATCCGCTCTTAACTTTTCGAGTTATCTTGCTAACAATCAAACAAACAGATAAACAAATAAAAACATAACCTCCTTGGCGGAGGTAACTAGTGCAAACAGACCAACGCTTCAACCCCACTGTGTCCTCATCAGAGTCCTTCAGGTTGTTTCAATCAACGTTCACTGCAGCTTACAACATTAGTTGGTTTATACTAAAGTCAGTTCTCGATAGATAGATAGATAGATAGATAGATAGATAGAGATCAACCAATATGGGTATATTGGGGCCAATGCCAATTATTGGTAATTAAGAAAAGCCACTAACCGTTATTTGAAATCAACATTCACAAAATAGATCAGTTTGTCTCCAGCAGTTACATCTGCTGTTCTCAGTTTTCTTAATAGTTTACTGTTCTGTCACTTTTATTTCCCACTGAAGTCCAGTGTTCAGTATTCAATATCTTTCATCAGTTTCTTGTCCAACCAAACACAATAAACGTCACAGCTCTGAGGTGGTTGATCCAAAGTCGAAACAGTTGACAGCTATTTTTCTGTTGATCGTCTGATAGATTAGTTAATTATTTGGTGCAGTTCAAGTTTAGGACATAGCAAACATCCAGGCAGGTAGAAGAAAAGTGAATTACACAGCAGTGGATTGAAAAGTTGTGTATGTTTTTGGTGCTTTTTTATGCTTGTGAGTCTGAGCTGCCTTTGCATTCCAGTGTAACAGCTATAGACTGTAGCTGCCAACCTCCACAAAGATGCAGCACTCTTCAAACCTGTACCTGTTGAGTTTATATTTAAAACTCAGGTTCTCAGTGAGGCCATCCTGTGACTAATGTACTGAGGTGAGATATTTTTAAAGCTGAACATTGAACTTTATTACAAAAGACTAAAGTTGAGCTCATAACAGCAAACTGTGAACAAAAAACTTCATGAGTTTATTTATGAAAAGCACGTCTTTTTACCTTTCTTGTGAATTTCTTTTAGTTGATGCTGACATGCTGCATTGCCACAAGTATGTGGACGCCTGTGACTACCGTTCAAAAGCCATAGACTTTTAACATGCTGCTATAGCAGCCTTATGTGAAGGCTTTCCATCCAATCTGGATCTGCTTGCAGGGATTTGCTTCCATTCAGACGCATTAGAGTCACTGAGGTCCAGCGGTGATGTCGGATGATAAAATCTGGCTCACAGTTGGCTTCAGATTAACCAGCACATGGTTTGGTTGCTCCCTTGTTGGTGTTACTCAGCCTTACATGCTGGCGAGTAGTTGTTGTAGTTTTTCGTTGATGTTAAAACTGACAGTAACTTGAGACTTTGCAACATTTACAAATATTTTTCTGTGAAAATATGTTAACTTTGTCATCTGTCTTTGTCCTGGAGGTTGTCTGATATCACTCCTATAAGCTGGACACCGGCTGCTTGTCCATAATAAGACCGAAACGCTACATGTGGAGGCTAAATAGATGCTAGTTAGTTATCTCTGCTCAGAGAAGCTTCTAGTCTCCACTCAAATTCTTCGTGCAAGAAGTTGGACAGGTGTGAGACCAACAATTAGTTTGACAGAAGGCGTCCTAATGTCAGATTTCTCCAAGCTGAAACCAAGAGAGCTTTCTATGAGCAGAGCATTTTAACCATCAGTATCACAATCAGCCATATTCATTCAGTTGTGGGGAGTTGTGATGAATCTTCAATTAATCCTGTAGCCCCAGTTCTGCGTTAGCCATGGTAAGAAAATTTAGTATTTTGCTTCTTCACTGGTTCAGTCAGTGTCTCACTGCCTGCCCGTCCATTTTCATCATCAGGAGTATAGTTCCTCTCCACCAGCCTCCACCTCTTTCTTCTTATTTTGTTTTTTAAAATAATCGTCTGGCTATGGAACACTTCATCTCACGTCAGGCAGGGAGAGCCAATGAAAAAGAAAAAAGTTCTTTAGACTAGGGCTGGGCAATTTAGTTGAAAAATCTATCACGATAAAAAGTTCATTGACAAAAATCATTGGTCATTTTTCATGACCTCTTTTTAAGAAATACCAGCAGAAAAAACATGTTTTGAATTCAACCATCCTTTTGTACACAGGTAACAATTTTATTTATTTACTTGAAGTGTCTGTCGCCGATACGTATCGCGACTGATTTGCTGCCAGGTTTCAACCACAATAGCAAGCATAGTAGGTATGCTAATGGTCGTCATGCTCTTGCGCAAATCCAACCATTTTAACCTGCACACTCTCAAAACTTGGACGCATATGCAGCCATTTTGGTTCGAGCTCTAAGACAGTCAAGTTTCCCAACATCAAACTGGTAAAATCATTTCTTTATATCTTGCATATTGACATGTTGAAACAGGAAAAAGTTTTCTCTGAACTGTTGCATTGATCTTGGATGCACACTATTGCCTAACCGCTGTCTTGACTGGTCACACCAGCACATTAATTGGTCGCCCACTTGCTTGTGAAGTAGATTTTTTCACACGTCAGAAATGAAATGTTATTTTGCTTGTTGGTAGGGAGAAACTTACTGAGCCAGTGAAGAAGAAAAAGTACGATTTTCAACCACAGTGGCTCGGTAGAGGGACACCAAAGCAGCCAGATATTATCGTGCACTTGCACAAATGCAATCACGTGAAATTTTTACTTGCACAGTCTCAAAAAAAAGTTTGCATATGCAGAAATCTTGATTACAGTGTGGAGTCCTGGTTCAACGGTCGCACTGAGTTCCTTTTGTTGGCCTCCACCTCGGCCTACATATCTGAGACTTACTCCAGAAAGTTCTGCAGCCAAATCAACTGTGTGACCTCAGGACTGCCTCCCTCTTTCTGTTCCCTTTCACATGCTTCCCCAGAAGTTCTCGCCCCAGTAGTCTCAAACAAGGTAAAGCCTAATTAACCCAGCAAACGAGAGTTGGGTTATGAAAGAGTAGGGGAAGGTGGAGGGAAGAGGGCAGGTCTTATGTGCATTCCTTTTGTTGAGGGGGGGGGAAAGTAAAAGTCCCACAGAGGCTTGCTGTGGTCCGACCTCTTTGTTCTTTTTAAAACAACCACAGCAGCAAAAAGGGAGAAGCTTTGATCAGTGGAGCAGCTGGATGGTGGTACAGTGTCAGCGCGAGAGCGAAAGCCGATTCAGAGGGTTTGGTTTCCAGATGGTAAAATAAAATAAAATGGTATTTAGTCAAGAAACAGTTTAGAAATGAAGCTCCTTTGGCTGTAAAATGCAGCTCATTGGTCTTAGTTTTAGGTGAAAAAGACATTTGCAAAGAAAAAAAAAAGAGAAATTCCCTTGTAAAACACGCTACTCTGCAAAAGGATATTGACATGTAAATCTGTCAAAACAAAGCAGAAAACAAATTGTCTGGAAGATTGTTGGAAAGTCAAAAATTATTTTAACGACATCTTGATTGTTTGGGGAATAACTTAATTAATAGTGACTGGGTTTGGCTGTAGTTTTTGTATTGTCTGACAATTAAATGGGCACTTAAGGGATCTCACAATCACACAGATCTTGTCTTTGTTTTGGCCCTTCTCGTGTTTCCCAGGTCACTGTTGCAATGATCCTTGAAGTAATTCAGGTTAGGTGGGAAAAAACAAATGGATATGTACCAGTGAGAAACACTTCATCAATAAGAAAACAGTTTGTCAGAATGTTTGACAGTTTCACTTAAAACGAGCATGAAAGCTCGTAACAAAAACACAGTTGCTTGAACAAACTCCGAGCATCCTCCCTCGATCATAAATGGTCAATCATACCTTCATAATGGAGGCTCTTTGCCCTCCATCAGTTCATTCTGTGGCTGCCTGGACCTGTGATACAGGCTTCATGGTCTAAAACCTCCCAGGATTCTGTATCTTGGTGATGTGCTCCACCTGCTTGGGACTGACAGAGTTGACGTAGGTTAGCTCGTGGATGTTGATGTTGGATCTCCGTCGGGTGATACCCTGTCCAGTCCAGCCACTCTGAGCCTTAACCTCTGCTCAGTTTGACAGCTTTGTCCTGGTCGCCCTTGGTGCACCTCCAGGATATACTGGCTTTTTAAATGTCATTGTACCGTACTACATTTACCCTGGTAAATTTGTCAGCTGCCTCATGCTCTAACTCCTCCTCCTTGGATGCGGACGGTAGTCAATGTTCTGGTAACTGCAAGGCGACTCCAACCAGCATGTGAAGAAGTGGTTTGTGAGCCGCGACGCTGAGCTGACCAAGCTGCAGAGCAGAACAGAACAAGGACGAAGTTGACTGCTGTCAGCAGCTGCAGTCCACCATGGTGGAGGTACAGTCCGTCTGCAGGAGGACGCTGAAGGACGCAGTCATTTTGTGCACTTCTAATCTCGGACGTGTTACTTTTCTAAACGGAGGATAGCAGCAAGCAAACCAATGTCCTGAAAGAAATGTCAAAGCACAGGAGATGTGAATGTCTGGGTCTTAACTCACAGTGACAGCAGGATGCAGAGATTTGTTAGCATGCTACCCATCTATTTATCTGAGAGACTTTGTATCCAGGCGGCACAACAAATCGTGTGATTGCAGGAGTTAAAGATTGTTATTCCGCCACTAAAGACAATGACATGATCATTTGATATTTATATACTGTGGAATTACTGGTCGATCACCTGTAAACACTCACATTTCTCTTTTTTCCAAGAGAGAACTGACAAACACACATGGATCATCCTCCTCCTAATGCTGACACAGTTAGTCATTTTGTTAATTTAAAAAAAATGTTCGAAAGCAGTTTTGTAGACATCCATCATCTATACTAAATGCCTAATCCTTACTAGGGTCGTGGGGGCTGGAGTCTATCCCAGCTGACTGAGGGTGAAGGCAGGAGACACCCTGGACAGGTCACCAGTCTATCACAGGGCTACATGTAGAGACAGACAACCAAGCACACTCACATTCACACCTACAGACAATTTAGAATCATCAATTAATCTCAACATGTTTTTGGACCTCGTGGGAGGAAGCTGGAGAACCCAGTGAGAACCCACGCTGCACGGGGAGAACATGTAAACTCCACACAGAAAGATCCCAGGCGTCCTAACTGGGACGCGAACCAGCGACCTTCTTGCTGCGAGGCGACGGCGCTAACCACCGCCCCACCTTGCAGCAATTTTTTTTTTGTAATCAGTTATTTATCAGTCTCTGCTAGCAGCTTTTTTCTTGCATTTCTCTGTTGAAGATTCTTGTAAATTTAATACTTTTGGGTTTTTGAAGAAAAAGAAATTGTGAACTTTTTCTTAAACTTCATAATTAACTACTGAAACTATAAGATTTTCCCACACCAGTTTCTGCTTTTCCAATGCAGAGGAGACCTAAAAACATGTAACATACATTTTACACATTAAATGAAGTTGCAGCATTGGAAAGTAACCAGGAAGTGTTTGTCTGGCAGAACCTCTTGACCAGTAAACGCTGGTATTCATTCGCGTTTGTGGCTGCTGAATGAAAGTGTTTGTTCCCGGTTTGCGGTGAGCAGTGGCAGGTTTCCTGGTGAGCAGGGCCAGACTGAAGCATGCCGCTGTGGTCGGTTGGGTTAATGGCAGCTGACAGCGTCTCCACTTACTGGAATCAGCATACGGTTCAGTGAAAGCAACAATTTTTCAGTCTCCTGTCCTGAAAAACTGCCCGTATGAAGCTGCTAAAACTGGGTGAAGATTTGAAAATACTCTCACCTGTTATTATATAAGTAAGAAGCTGTCATTAGGAAGAACCTTGTTGTATGAGAACCAGATTGCCTTTGTAAAAATCCACTTGTAATGTCCACATTTTTTCATTGTTTTACCTTTTGTGGCAATATAATATTTTCATGAACACACTAAAGTCTTGGACATCAGAAATCTTTTTCTTGCTTCTGCCCTCCAGATGTTGGCCCTCTCTTACAGTTGAGGAAGTATGTCCAATTGAATTTAGTTGTTTTCTCAGGAAAAACTCAGCACCTAAAGGCCTCATTATATTCTCTCACCGTGTCCTGTGGCGGTGTCTGCAATGATTTAATTTAATTTACGTCCTGCAACTCTGTGGAAACATCAGAACCATGAGTTGAAGGAAAGAGAACCCAGAAAAATCTTCTGTGCAGAATGACAGTTATGATGCCAGACATCTAAAAACATGAAAAAGAAATGCTACATTTTTTTGACAAAGATATGGAAAAGCCTGAAATCAACATGTCCAACATTTTTGCAAGTGTCCACAGATGTTACCAACACTACAAATAATGGTGAACTACATACTGCTGATATTTTACTGTTTACATGGTTTTCACACTATCTGCACTGTACCAGCACGGCCTGCAGTTCAACCCAGGAAGCTGAAAAGTTTCAGTCACATGACTGTTGGTTGCAGTTGAGTTTTTCGCTGGTCTTTGGTTGTGACAAGGAGACAACATTTTATGTTTTTCACAGCATCTGCTTAGAGCAAAGTCTTTGTTTTTGGCACATTTAGGCTCAGATTTGGTTTAACTGAACTGAGTGTCACACACGATTAGTTAAAGGACCGTCGGAAAGCTGAGATTTTGACAAATCTGTCTGTTTTTTATATTTTGTGACTGATAAATGAAGTCATTTTAACTTTGCTGACATGAATTGGGTCCACTTGTAGCTTTAGAGGGAGGACTCCTTTTGTTATCTTTATTTATTTGATGAAACATTGACGACCATGTGTCCATCCGCAGGGCAGTGAAAGGTTTGATGGAAATGATGTGAAGCAGATACTGTGGTCTTTACAGTCACCAGATTTCAACCAAGCTGGGAGCTTTTGGACCAGTGTGTTGGACAGTGGTCTGCATAAACACTAAAAAGTACCTAATGAGGAAATATTTTTTGGAAAAAATGGTGTTCAATCCTCCAGTAGAGTTCCAGAAAATCACCGTAGAGGAGAACTGAATCTGTTCTGGAGGCCAAACACCTCACTGTAACCTTTATGTTGGTTTTTCCTTCAATTTGTCTGTACATTTAGTTGGACTTTGGCAGGATTTGTGTAAATGCGTCTTTGAGTGACTGACCTGCTCAAGAGGAAGCATAAAAAGCACTATTGTTTTTTTTTTTTAAAGATCTTTAGTTTGTAATGCGTTTAAAATGGCCCATAAAGTAGTTTTGAGCGTTGGCTTGCAGATTTGACTCTCCCTCTCTTTTACATGATCTACAGTGTGTCTAATACTAACCAGGAAGTGTACACAAAGGCCTGACTGTACACAGATAGGCCTCTTATGCTGCTTAGCCTACTTAGGTTATGTGACAGAACATGAGATGATGTCTTATTAAATCAGAGTTCATTCTGTGGATTCAGCATGACCGACACCCAGACAGACCACCGCTGCTGTATCTGTGCAGACGCTTTTAAAGAACAAACTGATTGAGACTTACAAAAGCAAAGAAGGAATTTCCTGGCACAGACCCCCATCATATATCAATTCATTTGTCTGGTGATCCTTTGTCAGAACAAAGGTGTCTTCTGGTTTCTGTAGGCTGTTAATGGAGATAAAAGGCCGACCAGGGCTGAGATTTAAACTTGAGTTCTTAGCGAATCTTCGGTCGGATGGTCGAGTCGACTGGGAACGAGGCCAGCAGCAACATAATGCAGCACTTTCTATAAGAACCGCCTCCAAGAATAAAAACAGGGAATGTCCTGTTGGGACAAAGACGGAGTTTATCCCTGGTATTTTCTCATTTAAAGGATATCCAACTAACGAAGAGCTCACATGACACAACAGCTTTAGGACTACTTGATGCTGCTGCTGGCGGTGGTGCAACAATCTCTGCTACCAATAAAATAACTGTTCTTGTCTTATTTCCTGCTTTCAAAGAAGGATTTTAACCCTCCGAGTCCAACAGACGCACAAAAGAAACTCACATCCCTTCTTCTTCATTGAATTGCTCTAAATGTATTTATTGCAGCACAAATCAAACGAAACTGCTCAACTTGACCTTTCCAACAACGCTAAGGGCCTGTGGTGTCGGCAAGAGAAATCAATTAGAATTT
The DNA here is from genome assembly GCF_000690725.1 of Stegastes partitus. Taxonomy (NCBI): domain Eukaryota; kingdom Metazoa; phylum Chordata; class Actinopteri; family Pomacentridae; genus Stegastes; species Stegastes partitus. The sequence goes on along the minus strand of NW_007579464.1, from coordinate 43,710 downwards.
ACATTGAATTTAATTATAGTCACAACCTCCATCTCCACACCCATCTAGATGAAAATGGTTCCTGAAATATAAATAAGGAAATAATATTTGTTTTATTTTTGGGCTTATTTTTCATTTTCTGGTAGATAGAAAATTTACATGTTTTTGTGGTCATACCTGCTCAGTTAGTTCTAAAAGCTCAATGATGTCACCAAATATTTCATATTAAAACTATTCTATATGTTAAGTTTGTATTATTGTGACATTCAGCTACATATGGTTCAGAAAATATCACTAGTTGACTTCTGTATTATCAGGTTTTTGTTTATGTGAGATGAAGCTTTTCCATTTTTTTTGGTCATATTTCAACTCACCAGTATTCAGAGATTATTCGATCTACTTGTCCAATGTTCCAGATTCTGAATCAATGATTTGATCAGAAATACCAGTGAACAGTTCAGGTTTTTATCTCTAATAGTTCCTGAGATATTGTTCTTCAAACACCCCTGAATTTAAATGTGCAAATGATGTGTAGTTTTATAGAAATGTATCTTGTATTTAATGTATCAAGTTATAATTTCACAGATACACTTTTAAATATACATAGTTTGTGATTAAAAAAACAGAAGTTTCATGCAAGAACAGAGGCTGCTGATGGTTTGGGATAAAACAACCCATAGCTGAAGTGAAGTAAGGACAGATTTGATTTCATTTTAAAGCTTCCCTCCATGTGGACGCCTCACACTCGCTGTGTGCTGCAGAACAAACACTCTGGAGCTTTTTGGCCCTGCCTCACGTTAGCCTACATATGAGATCATGCCCAAAGGCACAACAGACATCCATTAGAATAATTCAGCACAATATTGCTTTGTAACCCCGATAAGAGACGCTCTGTTTGGCTGCGGAGGGACGAGTTGCAGCCACTTGAAATTTTAATGCGCCAGCTCAGAGACGCAATCTGGTTGTCGCTGGGTTTCACAGTGCTGCGTGTTTGGAACGCTTCGTCATGTTTAGCTCCGAGCTCATGACCTCAGACCTGCTTTCTATGTTCTGTAGAAACACACACTGCCAGTTTATAGTTGTGTGGTGCCAAGGGTGATAGTGAGGAGAATGAAATGTGTCATCTGACTCAAGCTCACTGGAAAATAAATCAGTTTGTCTGACTTGACTTTGGTGCTTAAACATCAGTAACCACACGTGGTTTTTGACCCTTTTCTGGATGAGATGTCAGAATCCAAATCTGAACAAAATTCCTCCCTGACCTGTTCAGTCTTTCTCTACGGTGACTTCAGTTTATGCAATGAAGCAAAGTTTTACCTTCATACTATGAATATTTTCAGACTTCCAGGTCCTTGAAGTCCATAGAGGAGGGTCCACATTTATCACTTAAATGGGCTTTTCCCATCATTTCTGAGCCTCAGAACTTCATCAGTACAGCAGATAGACACATGACATTTTAGGAGGAAAAACACATTTGATTTCTGGTAAAAACTGCAACCAGATCAGTTTTACATCCATCCAGGTGTCACAGTCTGAACTAAATGTATTTTTTGTTTATTTGTTCTTTAACCAACTTGGAGCATCAGTATTATGGGATGTTTCATAGTTTCATTTCACAAAGAGACATAATTGACATGTAAAGCAAACATGATGTTACACTAAACGAAAAAAACAAGATGCAGCACAGCAAAAGTAACACAAAGAATAAAAAACGACGAACCAAATGATCCCAAGAAAAAAACGTCCCATAGTAAAATGACAGAAGGGAGACAAGTAATGACAAAGACGAGCAAAAAACATCAATAAACAAACACAAACAAAAAATACCAAAACACCACAAGACCAACAAATCAGTTGTACATCCATCCAGGAGTCACAATCTACAGACGAAATCTGTTTTTTTGTTCATTTTCTCTATAACCAGCTTTGAATATCAATATTATGGGATGTATGATAGTTTGAACAGTAAAACTGCAGCAGTTTAATGTCTGTGACATAGAGTCATAGAAACAATCACTGGTACCCTGGATGTGTTTCTGGTTTCTGATAATTCACCAGAGAAAACTTAAAAAAGTGCATTCTGGGTAAACTTTCAAAGCTCATATCGGCATGTGTGGTGGTGGTTGGTCAGGACAAGTTCTAGACAATGAAAGTATTTTTTATTACTATTTTACCTGCACGTACTAACAGGATCTTCTTTTAGACAACCTGAGGTCAGAAACAGAACAAACTGACAGAACCAGAACTGAACCCTATCAGAGGAGAATCTCAAAAACTCTAAAACAAGCTCTGCATGCTTCAAACTGGTTTGATGAATTAGTTTAAACTGATCCATACAACACAAGAAAACCATTGTTGTTCCTACGTTTCACAGCCAGAAGATACATTTAGCAGAGTTAATCCATGAACGTAATAGAAAATATGATGACGCTTGAAGTCACGTCTGCACAAGATGGAACTGAGATGAGTTTTAGCAGATTTTCAGCAGTTCTGAAAAACACTGCTTCTTCACCTCCGAGATGATCAGCTCTCAGCAGCGGATCAGAAATGTAATTTGGTCCTAAACTATCCAGCGTTTTATAAACCAGCAGAAGCATTTTAAAGTCACTTCGACTGTGGTTTGGAGTTTTGTTGTTTAGTTTTTTTCTGAGCAAGTTTCATATTTGTGACAACACTTTGAAACCAGGCCGTGTTTAAATAGGCTGCATGTGGAAGTACTGCAGCTAATGACTGTCTTCTTAATCTTTTTTTTTTTTTAAAGCATGAACTCATTCAAAAGTATTTGAATTAAGTAACTTATAGAATTCTTGAACGTAGCGATCTTTCCTGTAATACAGAGAGAAGATGAGGGTTGAGCTTTTTGCTTTCTCTGTAAATTAAAGAGTGAATGACTTAATAGTTAATGTAACATTAAAACAGTTTAGTCAGTAAACACGGATGCATCCATTTAAATTACTGATGGTTAAATTATCGAGCATTTAACTAGAACAAACACATCTCAAACTAGCTTTCTGCAAATGTAATCAGTTATTTTACATTTCCTTGTCCTTTTGCTAAAATGACCTGATCAATAAGTCAAGCTACAAAATACAGTTGATATTTCTGACTTCATTGTTTAATTCCTTTATTAAATACAAATGTTGAATATCCTCCCTTTCCAGCTTTTTAAATGTGACATTTTGGTGCTTATCTGAGTTTAATATCACAGTAAATTTACCATTTTTGGGGCTTGGAAAGCAAAAATAACAAGTTAAAGATGTTAACTTGGCTTTAGTTTAACTGACTAATAGAAAAAAGAAGATAAAAGATTTCTTTAGTTGCAGCTTAAGCTCAGTAGTGACTCATTTTTTAACCTCTTCAGGAAGTTATTGTGTTTCCTCGACATAAATAGAGTTTCAAACCATCGGCAGGTGCTTGTACTAATCTAAATGTGTAAAAAACTAAACATTTTGTGCTCCTCGGTGCAACCACAAAGTCTTTAGTGACTCA
>NW_007579464.1:30341-39858 GCF_000690725.1 Stegastes partitus | reverse complement strand
TCTAATTTCTGTTTCCATAGAGGAGGATGTTGAGCTGCAGGCTGACAGTTGCCATCAGCAGTAAGTTCAACAGACTCTAAAGCATGCAGGAGGCCCGGACACAGATTTTAGGGATGTTGGTGCTTTGCAGCCTGCTGGGAAGTTGTAACCAGACAGTGCTGTGTCAGCAGGTTGCCATGGCAACGCCGGCATCCCATAACATTTCATTGTGCCTCCCTCCTCTGTCTTTCCACCTTGGCCTCAGCGCCGTCTGTCTGTCTGTCCTAACACCACGTTAGCTCCTCACTCAGCAGCACAAAAGACACAAAACAACGAATAAACGCAACGATCACATCAAGTGTCTGTATGTTCACCATCAACCTGTAGACAGACAGAAAAATACATAGAAAAATGATTGATCTTCTTGCAGGAAATTACTTTGTCACAGTTGCTGCAATCGCAGTCCAGAACCTACAGTATAGAAAATATAGTGCGCAAAAATCTGTGATGCAAAAAAACACCAAAAAATACACTGTGCATCATTCAGGCAGCGACAAAAATATGTGCAGAAGCAACAAAAAATGTGTGAAAAAGTAGCAAAAACCAACTGAAAATGTGTAAAAGTAACAAAAAAACAACAAAAATATTTGCAAAATCAACAAAAAATGTGCAAAAGCAACAAAAATATGTGCAGAAGCAACAAAAACCAACTGAAAATGTGCAAAAGCAACAGAAAATGTGCAAAAGCAATGAAAAGCAACATAAAATTGACAGTGTTAAGTGTCTCTGAGTGCCTAGAAAAACACTATATAAATCTGATCTATTATTATAAAATGCAGAAGCATCAAAAAACAACAGAGATATGTGCAAGAGCAAGACAGGACAGCTTTTAAAATCAATTTGTAAAAATTCAAAATAGTATAAAATACTAGAACAAAGTAAAACAGAAGAGCAACTTTTAAGATCAATGTCTAAGATGGAATATATTTATCAGACCATTAAAAAGTACCAGAAGTCACAGAAAACATGTACGTTTTGAGATTTTTCTTAAAAAGTCTTTTTTATTTTCATTACTTTTTATCTCAAAGTTTTTGAGCATCTGCCGCAAAGACTGCATTTCCCAGCAGCCTCGAGGATTGAACAGTCAACAGTCCAACGTGGTCACGTGAAACCTGGAAGCTCTGGTCCTGATCTATGCTCTTTGGTTCGTCTGAAGTCAGCGTTTACTGGCTTTGTACTCGTTGATGGAGGTTCACATCTCAATTTAATGTGCAGTTACCAACAGATGAGCACATACGTGATGTGCACAGAGAATAAAATGACTATCTACCTGCTCGCTGCTGTTCCAGCCAGTAAAACATGACTCACAGCAGAGTTTCTTAAAGCAGATCTGACAGGAATAGATCAGACTGCTTGGCTGCATCTACTGTTGTATAACAGGCAACATATTGAAGGCAAACTGAGTAACTTCAACACGCTGGAGGACAGTTTTTCAGGAGTCAGTGTGTTTTATTTCTGGTCAGTGAGTTAGATTAGAAGGAAACACGTCAGACTGCATTTTAAACCTGTATTGATGTTGGATTATTGGTCGGTTCATGAGAAATCAATCAGGTTCTCCTCCTGACCTCCGCACAGTCAGCTGATTCTTTATCTACAGTACCGTTAGTATATTTAATGAAGGCACGCAGAGTTTTGCCTTCATACTATGAATATTTTCAGACCCTTGAAGTCCATAGAGGAGGGTCCGCATTTATCACTTCAATGGACTTTTTCCATCATTTCTGAACCTCAGAACTTCATCAGTCCAGCGGATAGACACGTGACACTTTAGGATGAAAACTGTCTAAAAACGTCACATTGCAGCTTCATGCGTTGGACCTCAGACATGTAACAGGTTTTTATAAAGGTCTTTACACATACTATGAACTGACAGTGCAGGTTTCTGTATCACTGTCATTGAGCAACAACGATTCAGTCTAATGTGATTCAAGTTCATTGGATTTGCAGTTTTGGTGCTTGTTTGCCTGAAGAGACAGTCAGTTGCAGTTTTTCTCAGTCGCTTTGGTACATTTCTTGAATCATCCTCAACATTTGCAAAACAGTAAGTGCATTTCTCAAAACAGTTCATACGAATAGCAAAACACCATGGGTTACCTGCAAAAGGCAGTTACTTGCTCAAAATCCTCAGTTCATCTCTCAAAACTAAATATCTGTGTCAATGAACATGTCAGTGGCATCAGAATGAGGAGTCCATGTGTCAATGTGTACGGATAAGACAGTCAGATTGTTTAGTCGTGTTGTCAGTATAACAGTGTACTCTGGAGGGACGTTCTGATGTAAACTATGGCTGAAGTTTTGATGACAATTATTGTAAACTGTGAGATACACCGTAGTGTATGTGGGAGATTGATTACAAGAGACTGGACAAGATTCACATTTAGGCTTTTACTGTTTGTACTGTAATTTGTTGACAGACCATGTAACTGTGATACAGAAAGAATAAGACAGCACTGTATAGCAGAAAGAGAAAAAACAAAAGTAGAAATGTGAACATAGGACAGCCTCCTTCGGGAAAACTGTACATTCAGTGCTGTAGGAATTACAGTGCAGTCTTGCTATATACTTGCCAGTTGATGGTTCAGAAAATGCACCTTTGAGCTATTTCAGAGAACTGGTTGGTCATTGGTTGATGTATGTGATGCTACACACATTTCCCGTCATTGGAGAAAGTCAAGATTCCCCTGGGAGAAATTTTGCATGTAAAGACTTATGGGATGAACTAATGCCTCAATGTTGTGGGGGTGAGACTATTCAACAGAGACCCATTATAATACATTTTGATCAAGATGACATAAGATAATGTAGAAAACAGCAGCGAATTGTACTTAATCATTGACATGGATGTACCAAAGCATTTAGAACTTGTTCAAAGAAACGAAAAACTGCTTTTTTGATGTGCACAAGTGACACGATGATGTGAAGATTGGACAAGTAGTTTTGAGAATTTCAGTTCTGATCTGAGAAATGAACCAAAGTGACTGAGAAAAGTTGTTATCCATGATGTCCAGATGTAATATCTGGTATATATGGTTGCTGACCATTTTCTGGATAACATGTGAGGCTTGTTTTATATAAAATCTACCACATCTGAAAAAAAAGCTTTTGTCTGACCAAACTGTTTCCTAAAAGCTTGACACATATCATCAACTTTGCTGCCAGTAGATGCAAGAAAACTGCTTGTGATTCTGTTGAACCAATGCTTTCATTTTCTCTTTTGCAAAGTGGTTGATTTGACCTTCATATGAAATTTCCTGCTTTTCTGCCACGTCAAGTATGTCAACAAGAACACAGGGAAGTTTATTCTACTGTCACACTTACTTTCAGGGATTTAAATAGAGCCATGGAGATGAGATGAGGAGGTTCCTGTCAGAGCTTCTGCCCCACATATCTTAGTTTCTGCGTTATGCCGTTGGATCGGTGGCTTCGCTGGATATTCACTCTGCCAGCAGTGATGGACAGAAACGATGAGGCTGGAAATCGGTTAGAAACCAGAAGAAGGTTTTTCTTCGTCAGCACAAACTCTGCTGCCTCAACAGCAGCAGCCTCGAGTCCGTATCTGCCTTTATTCCATCTATTTTTATCTGGGCTTTCGTTCTTTGTACTGTTTCCACCTGAACTCTTCCTTGTTCTGTGGTTTACTTGGCCTTTACGTGTACACAATAAAAAAAAAAAAAAGAGTGTTTTTAAACAGTTTTTAAGTAATTTTTTTTTTTTAAATTTACTGTTATTTTACAGATTTTTCCTGTTTTGGTCAATTTGAGATAATATCCAATTAAATCAAAGTTTTAAAAAAGTAAAAATTTACCTGTTCAAAAATGTATGTTTTCACCAAAAACATAATTTGTGCTTTTATAACATTTAACTTTAAAATTGTTTCTGTACAATTTTTGTACAGATATTATTATGAACCCTTACTGTGTTAAGCAATGAAACCTGGAAAATAATTATTTAGATTATTGTTGTTATTTTTTCCTGTTTTGTTAAATTACAGAAACAATCTTGTACAATCACGGAAAAAAGAATTCATTCATTCAGATGTTGATGGTAAAAAAAAAAAAGATAAAAAGTGTAGTTTTATGGTCACGCATTGTAAAAGAACAAATGAATATTTGTATAAACTACTATTGGGTTTTTTTTTACAGTCAACCTGTAAATTATTACCTCTTTTCTATTATTTAACAGATATCTGTAACTCAAAAAAAAAAACAGGAAAAATATATAAAGTTAACATTTCAAAAAATTATTGACCATTTTTCAGTCCTTTATGTACATGATGTTTAAGTTCAAATAACTGCAAATTTCTGTAAAATATATAATTTAAATACTGTAAAACTGTATAAATTTACTGTCACACATTACAATATTAGCTAGCATATAAATTAATACTTTTTTTTGTGATTTTACTGGATATTATGTGTAATTTAACCATACAGGTAAAATCTGTAAAACAGTAATTTAAAGTAAATATATAGTGTAATTTTACATTAAATGTTGTAAAAGAACAGATTAGTTTTTTATGGTTAACATTTTATTTAAAATTTAAGAATAAGAAAAAATGTAAAAAAAAAAAAGAAAGAAAGAAAGAAAGAAAAGAAAAGAAAAATTCAGTGTCCTTCCGAGTTCATATCTGTAACAGTAAAACAGCCCAAAGCTGTTCAAAATAAGTCGATTTTTTCGACAATGTGATGTTTTATAATATTTTTTCCAGTATTTGAAAGGCAAACATCTTTTGCAGTTTTCTGTACATTATATCGTCTTCTTCTGCCTCCTGGTTTAGCTTTTAATGATTTTTCTGCCTCCTCATGTCTCAGCAGCTGTTTGCTGCCTGCTGACCAGCAGCCTGGTCATCTTTTATCTGCTGATGGTCTGCATCAGGTTGCGTAACACGGCAGCCTGCCAGCAGAGGGTTTTCCTCCCCGGCTGGACGAGGGATTATCCAGGATGGTCCCCTCGGAGAGCCGAGCTCTCAATCCCGTCTCATGTTTTATCATCCAGACTCTGGCCATCCCAGCCGGGTGATGTAACAGTGGAGAGATGGAGGCAGAAAGTCTGTGAAGATGCTCTGCAGGAAAATAACTGCAGCCAAAATGTTGCTGCTGCTGCAATATTTGGACTTCATGGGGATGGGTTTGGATTTTAAAGGCAAGATTTCAGTTTTCATGTTTTAGTGCAACAACAAAATTGTGTATTTAATTTTAAAAGTCCCCCCTGACCTCCTCTGAATCAGCTGATCCTTCATCTGCAGTAACTTTATTTAGTGAAGCAGAGTTTTACCTTCATACTATGAATAGTTTCAGAGTTTGAGGTCCTTGAAGTCCATAGAGGAGGGTCCACATTTATCACTTTATTGGACTTTTTCCATCATTTCTGAGCCTCAGAACTTCACCAGTACAGCAGATAGACACATGACATTTTAGGGATGAAGAACACATTCGATTTCTGGTAAAAAACTGCAACCAGATCAGTTTTACATCCATCCAGGAGTCACAGTCTGAACACTAAATCTTTTTTTTCTCTCTCTATGACCAGCTTTGAGCATAGTGCTTCAGATTCTGAATCAATGCCACGATGAGAGAAAACAGCAAAAGTTTCAGGTTTTTATCTTTAATAGTTCCTGAGATGTTGTTCAAACAGCTTCAAATTTCATTGTGAGAAATAAACTGCTGAAACTGGGTTGATGAGCAATTTATAATATATATATATATATATCTCACATACATTAAGCTATGGTTTCACAGATACCATTTTAAAAATCTGTAGTTTATGATAAAGTTTCAAGCAAATTGAGCTGAAGAACCTGATAATTACAGACTCAATAACACATTATGAATACAACAAAAAAGCACAACTAAGATAAACGTCACTAAATAAGTGACCAGATTGCTCTAATGGACATTATACTCGGATACATGTAAAAACAAACAGACAAAGAATTAAATATAAATTTCATAAAATGTTTGAATATGAACTTCCAGTTTGGACACTTGTCAGGAACCAGAGCTCCCAGTTGTTTCTCAGGACTCCTCCAGTTGGGTAACGCTGGTCTGCTGGTGCAGCTTTGAGTTTTAAGTCACGCCACCGGATTTTTGTGTTTGCTTTCAACTCCGGCCAAAGACTTAAAGATGTTAATTCCCTCTAATTGGAGAAATCTTATTCTCAGCCCAAAGGAGGTCATATGATCCGGACACATGACCGCACACATGGCCTGTTGTACACAAGATTAGTTCTGGTTCCACCCGTTACATAAGGCCCGAGAGTCCAGCAAATGTCATTGAGTTTGGATAATTGATTCACTTTGACACAGAAGTGTTTGCATCATGTGCAGATGAACCTTAGGGGAGGCGTCCAGATCTTAAAACATGAGTTAGAATCCAGGAAAAAACACCAGTGGCTGTTTTTGATACAAGAAAATACAGAAACGGATTCATGGAGGATACGTTTCACAAATGGGCGACTAAAACTTTCATGAAAGTATCCAAAGCAGGTGATCAGGTGACTGTTGAAGATGCCTCTATAAATAAGATCTGGAGTATTTTTCTGACATAAAGCATCCTGCATCCTTTTATTTCTTAATTTTCTGAAGGTTCAAAAGACTGTTGTCCTTAAAACATAAGGCCAAGCGTACACAGTTTGTCAGCCAGAAACTGAAAACAGAGAGAATCATCAGCTTTTCAACTTTCCGACGGTCCTCAAACTGCTCATCTGTAATGAGCCAAGACTTCATTAAATCATGGTGTCTCATTAAATTCACTTTATTCTCGGTGTTTTATATTTAAAAAAATATCTAAAAATGAACTGTTGGCACCAAATTCTGTAAGAAAAAAAAGAAAAGTGCGCTCATCCTTGTTTTTTGTCGTCTTTCGTCATCCTCTACTGATGCTCATCAACATTTTCAAAATAATTTGTCCACCTTTTGTGTCTTTTCGGTCAGTTTTGAACGACTCATCTGCCTTACAGTCAGGAAACTAACATGAGATATTTCACTAAAATCACTTCATTCTATGTGTTTTTATTTAAAAATTTTGCCATAAATAAACATAAAATTCTTCAAAAATAAAGATAAAAAATGCTGCTCGTGGACACTGTCAAAATATTTTCTGCATTTTCTTCTTTAATTAAGAGAAAAACAACAAGTTTTATGTCCCAGTGTTCTGTTGCTTTAGCTGATGTTTTAGGTTTCGGTATCAAAGTTGTAATTGTGGTGTCGTGACAACACTCATCCTTTGTAATCAGAAATCACAGGAGACACGTCGCTACTTTTTGTTCACAGTTTGGGGACAGTTAAAAAAATTTTCAGCAGCAAACAAAAGTCAGTTAAATCTAACAGCTAAATAAATATATTTTTGTCTGCAGTTGATGGAGACCAAACCGAAGCAAAAACACGAATATAATTGGAGTTCCACTGATCAAACACGACTCCAGGGGGATGTTAAGGCAGTTTTTTAAAGGGGTGAAGCCGGTAGTGTGGCTCAGTTTGCGTCTGTCACCTTGTTTCTGATGTTTTTTTTTGTGGTTAAATCAAAGTTTTGTCCTCATCCCTCCTCAGCCATCATGTATGTAATGGGAGCACTGGGACCAGCGGCTGGTTACCTGCTGGGAGGTGTCCTCATCGGCTTCTACGTTGACCCCAAGACGGCTGTCAACATCGACCAGAGCGACCCTCGCTTCATCGGCAACTGGTGAGAACAGTCTGCTCGGTAACATCTGCCACAGTAACATGTTTAAACGACTTTCTCAGAGCCTCAGTGATCAATAAGGTATGTTTTATAATATAATAAAATATTATCCAAAGTTAGAACAGTTCACTGATTTCGATCAGGAAATATCTGAGCCAAATGACATGACAAGACGTTTTATTTTACCTTTAATACTCGATGCTACACATTTTGGTCAATGCTGAGATCAGAAGTCAGAACTTAGGATTTGTAGGGAACAACTTACTCTTTGCTAAATGTGTAATGTCTAAATGTGGACAATTCTAAATTTTATAGGACAATACAACATGAACTAGAGCTACAATCGACCACAAACCTTGTGGTCGACTGACATGTACCAACTCTTCAAGCAGTGTTTAGTTCTGCTTTCTGCTCTCCACCTGCTGCCTTCAATTCAAGCTCAACATAAAACTCTCGTATTTTCAGTACATTAAATCCCTGTAACCTGGTTATTTCCTACTGAAACAATCAGTGCAAACTGGGAGCAGAACAGCTGCATGTTTTTATGATTTCTGAAAATATATCAACTAGTGATTCAGCACCCTTTTTTTTTTTTTTGCCATTTTGCATGTTTTTTCGTATCAATTTAGTTCAATTTGTGTTTCTTTTAGTCTGTTTTAAGCTCTTTCTGGTCATACTGTGTGTCTTTGTGTTCATTTTGCACCTCTTAAGGCCAGTTTTAATCTCTTTTTAGTATTTTTGTGCGTCTTTATAGTTCTTTCTCTGTCTTTCTGACAATTTTTTTTTGGTTCTAGTATTTGTTTGGATTAATTTTGTGTCTCTTTGCTGTTGTTTTCAGCTGTTTGTGTTCATTTTGCATCTCTTTTGGTCAGTTTTAATGTCTTTCTGTTTTTTTTGCGTATTTTGATGTTCATTTTGTTCATATTTTTTAAGTCCATTCTAATCTCTTTCTAGTCTTTATATGTGTGTTTTTGTTGATTTTGTGTTTCTAGCAGCCAGTTTTATTCCCTTTCAAGTCATTTTGAGTTTTTTTAGTGTTCATTTTGCATCTCTTTTGGTCATTTTGGCATTGTAACACTTTATCGGTAATATATTTTGCGATATGAAGAAATACAGAAATATTCACCAGATGACTTGATTAACTCTTAATTGTGCTGCTGATTTAAATGGTCAAACAAACTTTATCCTTGAGTGGTGGCAACAAAACATTGATTTACTGAGCAGCTCTCACAGGACTTAAAATGTCTTTAAGCTCAGAATACACTTTGTTCCTGCTCCGTTCTGTGATAAACGTGCGATAAAAGCAGGAAGACCACGTCTGAAGCTGGACTGTTGCCGGGAAGCTTCACGAAACCCTGAAAGCGCAGCATCACTTCTACATCCATAAAGTGCATGTTTGCTCTGCAGGTCACGTTTTTGCACAGATCTTACATCCATCTGAGAAGTTGTCGGCGTGTGTGAGTGTGATTAGTCATCTGTTTCGTCCTCCAACCGACAGCATCACAGTGACTCACCAGCTCACAGCCGCCGACTTCCTACGTGAATTATAGCAGGAAGAGGATGATGAATGTGGCGGTTTGTTTATTTATTAATGCGCACAATAATGAGCTGATATCGGGTCCAGACTGACTCCTGGATGATCTCATCCTCCGACTGACTCATCTCAATTCACATCTTGATGGAACTTCAGTGCTCCTTTAACTCCGAGCGGTTTCGATTTTCTGCTCCTGTCACGTTTTTCCTTATTTTTCACTCCAGTATAAAGTCCTGCACCTTTACGAAAGCAGAACAACCATGAAGAA
>NW_007579464.1:25867-28286 GCF_000690725.1 Stegastes partitus | reverse complement strand
ATCAGCTGCACTTTTAGGGATTCAAAGGAGACGTAATACAAACACACAAAGTAGAGTCAGTTTACTTCTTTGTTTTACTTTCGGTGACACAGTTAGAATCATGGCCTCTCTGTTTCAGAGAAACTGCTGTTGGTGTCACATATCTTCTACTACTACTAGACCTGGAGTTCAGCCAGCAGCGCAGCTCCCACAGAAAATTAAAAAATAAAGCTTTTTCCTTTACCTTTTCTCTTCTTACCTCCTTCCAGACCTGCCCAAAGCTGCCGTGAGGATCCTGAGCAATGTGACCTTCCTGTTCGTAAGCCTGTCCTACACAGCAGAGAGTGCCATCGTCACCGCCTTCATCACCTTCATCCCTAAATTCATCGAGTCTCAGTTTGGCATTCCGGCCTCCAACGCCAGCATCTACACCGGTGAGCTGAAGCACGCGCTGACTTAAAGGCTCCTCATCAAATAAGTTAGTTCTGGATTCTCTGAAATCTGACTGAGAAGAATCTGGCTGTTTAATATCTCTGCAGCAGCACAGACAGACCAGAACATTCATACAGGACTTTAATTTCTGCCTGCTTCGGTTAGATCAGCGGGCAGAGCAGGAGGAGCTGCAGGCTGCACACATTAATAATAAAGAAAGTGCTGGTCTTCAAATGAAGGAGGCACCTGGGAGCTCTGAGTGCTTTACACAGTGAATAGTTAGAAACACAGTGATGCTCAGCAATCACTCACTGTCACATGCTGAAGCACACTTTAAACAGGCTGCAGGCTCACGCATTCAATACTTAAACACAAGTGTGTGTGCACATGGCAGCAAGGTGGGCTTTAAATTCTCCATATAAAATATTTTAACCTGCTAATTCTAACATCCTAGTGTCCTAAAATGCTAAAATACACAATGAAATCAGCCCATGAGAGTCCAGGAGTTAACCTGGACAAAATCCTACATAGGCTGAAGAAAATGTGAATAAGTGTAACAGAATGGAGCTCAAGGCTGGATTATGCTCGAAAAGAAGCAGTTCATATGAATATCAGCCAGCAACTGTAAAAACAGCAAGAATGGACTGATTTTAATGTCGCTCGTGGCTTTAAGATTTCAGAAATCACAGTTTTCCATATTAACAGTGAATCTAATGAGTTTGGTGTTGCTCACTCGGATAAATCCACATAAAGTTTGCAGGAAACAAGTTCTACTTAACCTTCAGGTGAGGACAGCTGGGATCTTTCTGCGTGGAGTTTGCATGTTCTCCCTGTGCAGCGTGGGGAGAACTGTCCAAAAACATGTTGAGGTTAATTGGTGATTCTAAATTGTCTGTAGGTGTGANTTCTATGGATTTTTCTATTTTCGCTCTCAAAAAACATCTTCCCGGCAACACCACTTTAACAGTTGAATACCTCCAGAAATAAAACTCCCACAGCCATGTAATGTGGTGAAGACACGGACGGAATTGTTTCCAAATGATCGATACGCTCCAGCAGAGAACACCTTTTTTAATTATTGGTCCTTGAAAATGGAAAAAAAGTGCAAAATTTTCAACCAGTGGTGGTATTGTGTATATATACATCCATATATATATCTGTGTGTGTGTATACATTTCACCAACATTCGAGTCTCTAACATCAGTGGGATTTGATGTGTAGAAAGCAAATCATATTTACCATTTCAACTATATGTACGAGAACATTAATAAGGCAGAATAAGCCTGTTATGTTGTTAAATGTCCACATGAAGACAACGTGGAAGCAGCTTGTAACTCTGCACATTTAAAACTAGCATTTTGGGCGGCTGTGGCTCAGGTGGTAGAGCGAGTCGGTCGATGATCGGAAGGTCGGCGGTTCGATTCCGCCCTGTAACCTGTGTCATGGTCGTTATGTCCTTCGGCAAGACACTTCACCCACCTTGCCTGGTGTGAATGCGTATGAATGGATTGTTTGAGGTGGTGGTCGGAGGGGCCGTAGGTGCAGAATGGCAACCACGCCTCTGTCAGTCTGCCCCAGGGCAGCTGTGGCTACAATCGTAGCTACCACCAGCAGAATGAATGTGTGTGAATGAATAATTGACAGTGTAAAGTGTCTTTGAGTGTCTAGAAAAGCGCTATATAAATCTGATCAATTATTATATAGAATCAATGAACATACGTTTCTGTTTCCTACCAATGAGTCAGCATGTAATCTAAATATCTAAAAACTGGAACCTTGTCTTGTCAGACTTTCCACACATCAGAGTCTACTGATGTTAGAGCCTTAAGTTGATAAAATGTCAATGAAAGACTATTTTTAGTAGAAGTACGGATCCATCCATATATATATATATTTACAGGAACCTTCTGAGGACAAAATACCAGTCTTGGTTAAAAACGTTGCACTTCTTTCCATTTCCAAGGTCCAATAATTAACATTTTGTCCTCTGCTGGATCCATTCAATCAT
>NW_007579464.1:3406-22508 GCF_000690725.1 Stegastes partitus | reverse complement strand
TGGCTTGGAGGAACGCACAACTCAGTCTTATTGGTGAGTGTCACAGAGTGTGGAAATGTTTTAGCTGGACTTTGGTTATTAAAACATGTCATCTGTAGTGATCAGGGTTATCCACTGGGTGAACGTTCAGTATTAATTCGTCGTCCTCCAGTTGCAGTCATTTCTCTTTTATGGGCTGTGATGCGTTTTTTGGCACTGAGCTTAACATCAAACCACTTTTTTAAATTTTTGCCGCCGATCTCTCCTCTGACCCAACAGATATAACTGCGGTGGTTATCTTGTCCCATGCAGTATTTTTTCTTTTGCTGCTTATCCCAACATTTCACGCACCAAACAATATTTTCTGGTTTGCTTCAACCTCGCTGACAAGTACCTCAATCTCAGTTTCAGAAAAGTTCCTCTTTTTCGCCCTTTTTGCCACGATGATACCGACAGGTGAGGAAAAAATAAATCTTCACTTGCTTTATAAAGAGGTGTGTTGTTGCCGTATATGGTGATTTGGAGGCGTTTCTGAAGGCAATGTGTACGAGCACGGAGGTTAAGAACAAGTGGGATTTATCAACACTGATGTGCGTATGACCCCCGTACGCACATTTGATAAATACGGATTTCTTTTGTACTTACGCACACTCTAAATTTTGTTCGTACGACAGAATTTAGAACCTTTTCTACGCACTGATGATAAATGAGGCCCCTGGGCTTTAACTACTTCCTGTAAACCATGAAGTGTAATATTTATACAATCATCACCACCATCTTCATCATTTTCGTGTAAAGGTTCTGGATTGAGCTTGAGGTTGTAGAGCAGAGACACCAATGTGTGGCACGTTTCTCTCATGAAGCCACATTAGTGGGATAACAGGTGTGTTCATCCTGCTTAACTGATGCTGCACAGCTCACCTGCTCTGGAGGAGGTTCTTTCCAGATTTTGGTGTTTAAATCAGCTGCAGAAAGTGTCTCTGAGTGATTCAGACTCTCAGCTGAAGTTTTATCTGCAAACTTGTTGAGCTGAATGAAGCCGTGCAGTGACAGCAGGTAAGCTGTAGGCAGCGTGTTGCCATAGGAACCTACATCCAGTTGGTTATGCAGTAAATGCATCAATCAGTTTTTATGTTTGGTCCCAATTAGTTTACTCTGCTGGTGCTGCAGCTGATAGAAGATTAGACAATTTGTCAGTCTGTTGGTACTTATCACAAAAAAATATTCAATCAGTAACATTAATTTCACTTTGATTTGTCCAAAGACTAAACTTATTACAAGTCTCTTTCATTCTGGAGCAGTTTCAGACCTGAAAGTTGATGTTTAAATGAATGAAGTTTAAGGTTTCAGAGCTCTGATGTGCAGCTGAGAGTCACTGAGCAGGAAAATAAATATATTAAGTTAGAGCATCAACACTTTTCTACCAGCATTCTACTTTAGACTGTGATAAATGTTTAAATTCCTCACAGCCCTCCATCACAACAGCCTGTTCCCTTTTACAGAAATAAGCAGCATTGGTCTGTTTTGTGCAGAGGAAGAGTCAAATTACATCTCAAATGCTTCTTTTATTCTGAAGCAGTCTGAAGCAGAAAACCTGGTTAACAAATCCAGCTGAGATCCTCTGATCTCTGACTGAGGTTTCAGCTCATGTGTGTCCTGTTTCAGTTTAACCTGAGCAGAGTTCAGCCTTTTCTTCTTAAACCTGCAGATGCATCCTGCTGTTGTAGCAGAGAAGAGATGCTCTGCTCAGAACTCATGACCTTTTCAGTCACTGGATGTTTTAGTTTCCTGAAGCTGTTTGCAGCTCAAGTATCACCACATTGGGAAGCTTCTGTGGTTGTGATACACAACATACTTTTCTCCAGGAATGAGATTCAAGATTCTCCACCTTCTCCAACACAATGTTTGATATTAACAGCGTGCTCTGCTGTTGGCTTTTGCATTTTCATGTAGTGTTTTCTTTTGTTCGAGAGTTCAGTAACAGGATAAAATCGTGGCCTTTTGAAAACCTGCCTATGATTTCTTCACACATTAGTCACAGCTGCAGGTGACTCATCTGAACCGTCCACACAAAAAGCTGTTATTCACGGCCGAGTTTTTAAACACTCGACAAACTCATTTATGAGGTTTTAAAACGTCTTAGTCATGCTCGCGTCCAGTGAGGTTTTCTCCATGAAATTACATCTTGTTATGAGAAATGTTTCAGTGCTGAGTTGTGTAACTGTCTCAGCTGAGTGGGCTGTGAAGCCAGAACTGCCACTCAGACATATTTTCACATCATCCTCCAGAGAGGGAGATCAGATGATTTCTAAGGGAACCTGCTCAAGGATTTCTGAATGTCTCGGGACAGTTTGGTCTCCACAGTGTTGAAGAATCTGTGGATGAGTGAGTGGAACGACCCTGTAGCAGGGTTGACGTTTCACTTCCCTTCTCTAGGTCAGCAAAAGCAGTGAGGGGTCATTCTATGTAAAAATCTGAGAAACCTTCTCAGGATCAGCTGATCCTTCGTCTACAGTAGGTTTATTTAATGAAGCAAAGTTTCACCTTCATACTATGTATATTTTTAGAGTTCCAGACCCTTGAAGTCCATAGAGGAGGGTCCACATTTATCACTTTAATGAACTTTTTCCATCATTTCTGAGCCTCAGAACTTCATCAGTACAGCAGATAGACACATGACATTTTAGGAGGAAAAACACATTTGAGTTCTGGTAAAAACTGCAACCAGATCAGTTTTACATCCATCCAGGAGTCACAGTCTGAACACTGAATCTGGTTTCTGTTCTGTTCTGAGCATCAATATTATGGGATGTATGATAGTTTGAACAGTAAAACTGCAGCAGTTTAATGTCTATGACACAGAGTCATAGAAACAATCATTGGTACCCTGGATGTGTTTCTGTTTTCTAATATTTCACCAGAGAAAACTTTAAAAAATGCATTCTGGGTAAACTTTCAAGACTCATATCAGCATGTGTGATGGTGGTTGGTCAGAACCAGTTCTAGACAATGAAAGGATCATTTTACCAAGATTTTAAACCAAGATCATCTTTATTATATTTGGACATAATTCATTCTGTGTCAAACATGCTTCCTAATATATTTATATTTTGACACTGGTGCAGTTGGGTTATAGATAAAATGGTGTTGCACAAAAGACAGATTTGTGACCCATCTGCGCGAAATCAGTCGCATTGTGCCTTGGGCTATGTCTGAGATACAGCCCGAATTACGTTGACACGTGATAAAATATTGATTTTGGGTTTATTACTTAGATCGGTCAATTTAGTTGTTTTCTACATGTAGGAACATATATTGTCAAATTGTCAAATATCATCTAGCGCAATACGACTCTTTTTGTGCAGATGGGTCACATTTAGTGTTCAGACTGTGACTCCTGATCTGGTTTCAGTTTTTAGCAGAATTCAAATGTGTGTTTCAACTTAAAATGTCATGTGTCTATCTGCTGTACTGATGAAAGTCCATTAAAAAGTGATGGACCCTCCTCTATGGATTTCAAGGGTCTGGAACTTTAAAATTATTCATAGTAAGATAAACTCATTAAATGTACTTTTCAGTCTTGTTGCATTAATGTTAAAGTGATCAGTGGAAGATAAAAGGTCTGAAGACACTTTGGATTCTCCAGTTTTGAGCAGTTAGATCTGTTTCTCTCCATCATATTGACATTATGTTTGTTTTTTCGAGGACAGGTCTGAAGCAGAGTGTTGGTTTTATTGAGGTGGAACTGTGTTTACATCATGTTCCCATTGTTGCGAATACCTGTATCTAATGGAGAGCTCTTGCATTGCACCACATTTCTAACCTTTTTATGACAGTGTGTCTTATGGTTTCATGTGTATTTTACAAAATGAGCAGCGAGTCCAAAGTGAGACTAAGTCTCTAGGAGGACAGAAAGCTGCTCAGGACCCAATCTAACATTTATCCAACACCTACTGAAGAGACTCTTATTGTGATGGGTCAGAAGCTCCGCCCACACTCAGATGTGTGCTGTCATGGTGATGCTGCCTGGAGGCGGCTGCTGCTGCTGCTGCTGCATTTTCTTTAGGATCATCTCTAAAAACAGAGCGACCAGGACCACAGATGGAAATTAGCTTGACAGCTATAGTCTGGTACAAGCATCCTTGCTCTTGAGCATAATGGAATTGTACATTGTCCTGTCAATAAACATCCATCCATCCATCCATTATCTACACACTGCTTAATCCTCACGAGGGTCGCAGGGGCGCTGGAGCCTATCCCAGCCGACTTAGGGCGAAGGCAGGGGACACCCTGGACAGGTCTCCAGTCTATCACAGGGCTACACTTGCATTTTCCTGCAGCTAACAAAGGTTCTCCAAACATGTTTGAGATCAGTTGTGATTCTACACACAACTTTCTGTTGTATTTACACCTCATTTGGTTATTTAACATAATAGATTTCTGTATTTTTCAGTATAAAAGTGATGTGTAAATCTGAATGTCTCGATTGAATGTGATGGAATCAAATCCGCCAGTGTTGATGACAGTTACGGAGTCAATCCATCTAAAAACATTAAGTTTTGGAGCAATTTCTTCTCATCCATCTTTGCTGTGCCTTGAATTTGTATAGCATAAAATATGGATATTTATCAAGATATTTGTTGAGTTTTAGCCGCAAAAGCTGGCAGGAAATGAAAACGTTATGTGGATTCGTCCACATATAAACACAAAACTCATTAGATTTATTTGTATTTTATGTTTCCTAAAATATATATAATTTCTGTAGTTTTTAAGCCACAGGGGACAATGCATTCAATGTGCAATATATTCACTTTCATTTATTTTTCAGGTCTTTTTCAGATATTTCATTATCATATGTGATTGTTACCTCAGTTTCATTGCCAGCAGTGCTTTTTACTGCCTTATTTAACTTACTTAGTTTATTTCAGTAATCTATTGTACTGTTGCTTGTTTACTTTTTAGATGCTGCATTTCTATGTTATATCATTTTGCTTTTCCTGAACAATATCTGGCAAGAATTTCCTTCAGAATTGATAAAGTGGTACCTTTTTTTTAATCTTAAATCGACGTTAGTAGTAAGTCAGGAGCAACTTGTTTTATTTCTTAGAATAAACCTGTATATTCATTTTGCTTTTTCCCTCCTCAGGTGTGATTATTGTTCCCAGCGCCGGCGTCGGCATCGTCCTCGGCGGCTACATCATCAAGAAGCTGAAGCTCGGAGCTCGTGAGTCAGCCAAGCTGGCGATGATCTGCAGCGGCGTGTCACTGCTCTGCTTCTCCACGCTGTTCATCGTCGGCTGCGAGAGCATCAACCTGGGAGGAATCAACATCCCATACACTACCGGGTGAGCAATGTTCCATGTCTGAGCTGAAAACGTCCACAGACAAAGATGAGAATAAACAGACAGAAGTAAAAGGTAAACAGCTCGATGGAGCCACTTAAAACCTCCAGAGACAACAACAGAGTTGTGAAAGCGGTCAGATGGAGAAAAAGGAGCCTCGGTGGTCTTTGCAGCATCATCTCAGCTCAGAAACAGTCTGTTTCTACCTCTTCTGCTGCTCTGTAGATCCAGTTAGACTCGTAGTAACCAAACAGATGGACAGCAGGGAGTCAGTGGGAACATTCAGACATACGACAGAGTCAGAAACCCAGAGACCCTGCTTTCAGTCCCAGTGTCAGCAGGAGGAATAATCAGTCATTTACAATTTGTAGTTTCTTCCGGTAAGCTGGCTCCAAATTACAAATTACAGTTTGTGTTTTCACCAAAACAGAGTTCAGACTAGAGATTGGCTGATATGTTTTTTGTTTGTTTTTGGGCCGATGCCGATTATTTACTGACCAAGCAAGATCAATAACCAATATTTAGGACTGATATCCAATAAATGTAATGTTTCAACAGCATGTGATCACAGAGAACCTGCTATTCTTAACATGGCTTTTTCATTAATAAGGGTGACTGTAACTGAATGTGTAAATTAGAAACAGGGGTGATTAAACTATCTCCTCTGCTTATGTGGGATCCACTGAGATGGATCAGTTTGTCTCCTGATCAATCGTCTGCTGTTCTTCTCTGTTTACTTCATCTTTCACTGTTCTATCACTTTTATTTCCCACTAAAGTCCAGATCTTAAATCGTTGTTATTTATTGTTTTCCAGACACTGTTTCAGGTTAATCTGTGGCTGCCTGCTAACATAACCTCAGCCACTGTGAGAGGAGCTAATTTCCTGGTTTGTGGCACCGGCTTGTGTTTCTGGTTCAGTTTTTGCAGTTTCGACTTGAGAGACATTTCTGTGACCACAGAGTGATGACAGACAGAGAGAGTAGCTGCATCGGACCTGAAGCAGTGCATTTAATTCATCAATAATTGGTCAAAAAAAATACAGATACCAATAATCAGAAAGGCTGATAATCAGTCCAAACCCAAATCAGATGCAGTAAAACTCTCTCCCCACATTTTTTGTCCAGTATCACTTATCATACATGTTCATAATTCATTCACACCTTATGTAAGTGACGGTAAACAGGAATAAAGGTGCAGATAGATGTCGGGATGATCTGGTCAGTAAAAAGCATCTTTTCTTTAACTGTACTATAAACAGGATTAAACAGGAATCTTCCCAGCAATGTTTTTTTTTTTGCTCCTGATCTAATTTGAGTCAATCTGAAACCATTTTTCTTTATAAAACACACTTTCAGTTCATTAAAGTTACCTTTTAAAGCCATTTTTTAAACAATATTGGTAATATCAGTGGGTGCTTTGTTGAACATGTTGATTTCAGGTTTTTTGGACTTTTTCTAAAATAAATAATCAAGAAATTAGACGTTTTGAAAAAGTTTCCGTTTAAATGGGTCATTCTGACTGAAGACATGTCTGAGTTCTCTCTGCTTCTTCATGTTGTTCTGTTTCCATAGAGGAGCAGGACTTTATACTGCAGTGAAAAATAAACCACAGTGAGGAAAAATGAGTTTTGAAGTTTCACACACCAAAAAAAACAAAATCTTGGTTTCTGCCCTGGATGACGTGGTGGATTGTTATTTATCGTGTTTCAGCTTCATCTGCTTTGAGTAGAAACAGAAAAGACAAATAAATGATCAACTACAATAAAGCTGTCATTGATTTTTGGCAGAAACCCATTCGTAGACACTAAATTCTGCTGATTCTCATTGGTTTTCTTCGACAGACACCAGACTGAACTGCGTCGCATCAAATTTTTATGTTTACAAATGTGCCCGTCTTTTAATCTTCTTGATGGACGCGTTGGAAGCTTTTTTGGCTCCGAGTTCCGTCTTCGCTGAGATGCTTTTCTCCTCTCATGTGACTGCAGGAGTGAATCTGTGAGCTTTTCAGAGCTTCCACTTAAACCAGCCGTTTGCCGACTGCAGCTTGGCCTTTGTCGTGTTAAATAATTTCCCGGCATGACGGAGTCAGCGGTAGTTTTTATCGGCCCATCTGTGGCCAACGTCGGGGAGGAAGCGAGTGTTCAGATGAGTGCCCGATAGCAGATCAGGAGCCAGTGAACGGAGGCGTTTTCTTTTGGACACAGCGTCCCTGAGAGCGATTACATGGCAGCGATGGAAGACGTCCAAGGACAGCTTGGAGGAGAAGATCTCTGGCTCCTTGCCCGGCCTTTTCTCTCTCCTCTTCCTCCCTCTGGCCTTTTTTTATTTCCCTCTCAGTCTGTCTTTCTGTCCTTCCTGCCCTCCTGTCTTCATCTTCTGTTCTGTTTTTTTTTTTTAAAATCTCAGTCTCGTTTTTATCTCATTATCTCTCTTCATTTTTTCTACTTCTTCTTGTCGTCCTTTCTCTGTGATGCCTTTGCATCTCTTCTTAGCGTTCTCATTTATCTTACCTTTTTCCTCTCTCTTTCCATCTTCATCCCTCTATTTCCGACCCTTCTTTCACTGTTCATCCTTAATTTCCATCTATTCTTATTGTTCTCTGGACAGCTTTTATGCTTCTTTTTCATTCTTTTCCATCACAGAATCAATTCCACAAAACCCTTTCAGTCTTGTCTTTGTCATGAAAGCTTCACGGTGTCTTTTTTGTTGTTGTTGTTTTTACTGCCATCAGCCAATAAAATGTCCTTTTTTCAGCATTACTCTGTATAAAAGATCCCTTAATGCATTGTTTCTGCTCACGCTGACTTGGGTAGTTCTTCCCCCAGTAATTTAAATCAGTTTTAATCCTCACCAAGTGGTTTTCGGACGTCACTATAAAGGACCTTTATACTCCTGCTCTCCTTTCTGTTCATCTGACAACATCTAAACGTGTCGGCTTCACGTCTTTAAACACAAATCTAAAACTGCATGTTGTGTCATTAACATATCATCATACACAAGCAGCGCTTTTACAGTAGTTTGAAGCAATTTTTTCCACATTTCAGCACCGAAATTGGGCAACAAGACACAGTTTGTGCATCTATTACAAACTAAAATGGTCCATAAGAATAGGATTCTACTGCCATGAGTCTGTATCAGGTCACATTAACAAGGTTTACCACAAATTAGTACAATCCAGATTTTTTTAAGGGTTACTTTGTTGCTTCAAGCTATTTCAGACCATTTCCTCTGAGTTTATTAAATATCTGCAGCATCAGACACCAGCAGAATCCATGTGAGAGAGAAGCTGTACACATTTACACACAGCTTCAGTGTTATGACCCCTGACATGCAGACGGGATGCGCTAGGATCTAACAGCAGGTTAAAATCAGTTCATCAGCTGCAGGTAAATCAGGAGTTACAGTTGAGTCCTGACTTGACTCCAATACAGCTGCCGGATATTTTTATTTTACTGTTGGGAAAGTGGGCTGCAAGGTGGAGCAGCGGTTCGCACTGTTGCCTCGCAGCAAGGTCACCGGTTCGCATCCCGGTGAGGACACCCGGGATTTTTCTGCGTGGAGTTTGCATGTTCTCCCCGTGCAGCGTTGGTTCTCCGGGTTCTCTGGCTTTCTCCCACACAGTGAAAAACATGTTGAGGTTAATTGGTGATTCTAAATTGTCTGTAGGTGTGAATGTGAGTGTGCTTGGTTGTCTCTCTCTAAGTGTGGCCCTGTGATAGACTGGTGACCTGAGGATTCAGTGGTGTGTAGATGATGGATGGATGTTGGTTAGATTATTATCACACATGGACAGAAGTGTTTAAAAAAACACAAAGTAATAATTAGTTATTGGGACAGTTTGATAAGCTGATGTTAGTTTAGATTTAGTCTGAATGAAAAATATTAGGTCTCCATCACTGTGGTGTCTGAATGAACCTGTTAGGAGCACCAAAGTCTGAATCACTTTATGAGTTTAAATGAACCATTTTCATCAATAAATGAAAACTTTAACAGACTGATAAAGTAGCAGTGTTTTGTTTTCCAGGTCTCATGGGGACACACTGAGAAATAATACTAAAATAAATTCCATATTGTACTCAATCAAAGTTATTTATAAATAAAAGAGGCAACAAATTTCAGATTCATGCTGCGTATTAGTCGTGTGTTCAAAAAAAAACACGCGTATTTTCCTGTTTTAGTTATTGTGATGATGATTGCTGCAGCAACTTAGCTTGAATACAATGTTTATTTTAATATTTTCACTGCTTTCAGGCTAAATGTTACCTAAAACCACCAAACACTGCAATTCATTTGGTCTCTGCTTTAGCTTTAGATTCACTAGGCTGCCATGAAGCAACAACACAAAAATGATCCGTTTATTTAGAAAAGCTCCAGTGTGAAGTGTAACTCTGGTGTCTGTGTTTCCTGTCTGCAGACCAACACTCACCATGACTCAGAGGAACCTGACCGGAGGCTGCAACGTGAACTGTGGCTGTAAAATCCATGAATACGCTCCTGTCTGCGGCTCTGACGGCATCACGTACTTTAACCCCTGCCTGGCCGGCTGCAGCAGCGTGGCCAACGACAGCACCGGGGTAAGAAACACGCAAATTCAACCTTCCTTGTTTAATTTTTGCGCCAAAACTCATGAAAATTTTCTTTCTTTTTTTTTTTTTTTTTTAAACGTGAAAATGCTGGGAAAATAAGTTTCATCCTCTGAAAGATCTGAGTTGAAAAACAGATTGATTTATTGTCGTTCAGAAATGTGAAGCTCAGAAGAAACAGTTGAATGTTTGTAATTTGTGAAAGTTTTAAAGAAGTTGATGATAATTTTCAGATTTTAGGAAGATTTTAAAAACGCTGTTAATTCAGTCATAATTAAGGAAACATGTTGCTGCAGTGTCTCAGATGTAGTTATTTGACTTATTTGTTATTTGGGACCCAAAACTAAGTTCTGATGAATAGTTAGTATCTGTGAACTTCATGTTTTCACAACTGCAATTTTTTGTGTTTTCACCCTCAAAAAATCATCTTACCTGTGAAGCCGTTTTAAGTGTTTAATATCTCCAGGAGGTGGAAAGTTTGGCAGGACAAGGTTCCAGTAAATTCAGTCTCACATGTTGTTCATTTCAGTAAATAAGAATAACGAAACCTGTACATATAACAACAACATATAGAACCTGTGAACACCATTTTTTTGTTTCCTGCCAATGAGTGCATGTTAACATTCAGCCAAAATATCTAAAAACTGCAACATTTTCTTGTCAAACTTTCCACTCATCAAATTCTACTGATGTTAGAGCCTCAAAAGTTGGTGAAATGTCGACCAAAGACTGTATTTCAATAGAAACATGGATCCATCCATGTATAGCAACAGTACCACACTTGGTAGAAAACATTGCACTTTTTTTCCATTTTCAAGAAGTAATAATTAAAAATGTGTTAAAAATGTCTCCTCTGCTGGAGCCATATGGTCATTTGGATCTGCAGGAAACTATTCAGTCTGTGTCCTCACAAATTTCATGGCAGTGGGAGTTACATTTCTGGAGATATTGGACCCTTTAAAAGGCTGCTCGGGTTAAAAAATAAAAAATAAAAAAATAAAAAACGCAAGAGTAGGTCTTATGTGGAATCCTGGCTCAGGGAGAGTCAAGATATTTAATTATTAGCCCTTGAAAAATGGGAGAAAACGGGTTGTATTGTGTCCCCAGAAAGTTTCTGTACGTGTACATTAACAGATGTACATTCCTTACTGAAAACAGTCTTTGCACTTTTTGGATGGACAGTAATAAAAAATATGTCCTGTGCTGGATCCATTCAATCCTTATGATCTGCAGGAATCTATTCTGTCTGTGTCCTCACCACATTTCATGGCTGTGGGACTGACTTACATTTCTGGAGATATTGAGCCCTTAAAATGTCTGTTTTTTATTTTTTAAGATAAAAATACAAAAATTTCCAGATCTGAAAAAATGTGAAATTCACAAAATCCAGCTAAAATATTTGACAGAACTTAGTTTTTGGCCCCAAATAACAGATAATAAACTCTGAACTAAACCTGAGAGGTTGCAGAAATCTGTCATGATTATCCAGAACAATGTGATGTCAGAGTGTCTAAAGCTCCGTGACGTCTCCACCCGTCCTCCAGGTGCGGAACTACTCCGACTGCGCCTGCGTGCAGAGCCGGCAGGTCATCACGCCGTCGTCGGGCGGTCAGGGCGGCAACCAGCTGCAGCTGGTCATCGTGAAGACGTACCTGAA
This sequence comes from Stegastes partitus, assembly GCF_000690725.1. Taxonomy (NCBI): domain Eukaryota; kingdom Metazoa; phylum Chordata; class Actinopteri; family Pomacentridae; genus Stegastes; species Stegastes partitus. The sequence goes on along the minus strand of NW_007579464.1, from coordinate 10,947 downwards.
CGAGAACGGATACGCCGTGTCGGGGAAGTGCGACCGCACCTGCAGCACCCTCATCCCCTTCCTCATCTTCCTCTTCATCGTCACACTCATCACCGCCTGCGCTCAGCCCTCCGCCATCATCGTCACGCTCAGGTACGCTCTCTACAGGCCGCCAGGTTTTTACAGCTCAGTGCTGAGGTTCACCAATAGTTCACTGAATCCAAACCAGTGTTCAGAGTGATCAATCGATTGTTGACTGATCCTAAAAAGATCAAACTCAAGAAACTTTACTGATTTTTTAAAAAGTAAAGTAGTTAAACGTAATAAAGATGGTACCACGACTGCATAGCAGCAAAAAGCAACAGATTCTGTCACATCTTTGAGCACATTCATAAAAATGAAAAGTGATATTTTTTAGAACCACATGAAGCCGTGTGTCACAATAATGCAAAATTAAACTTACAGAATACTTCTTACTATGCACTATTTGGTCACAAAAATGAAAAGAAAGTTATTTTCGTTTAACATTTTTAACTTCTTTAGCAGGTTTGGCGAGTTGTAGCACGTGAAAGTTCAAAGACTTTTTATGATGGCTTCATTTTTTTTTTTTTGTCATATTTCAACTCACCCATAATCAGAGATGATTTGATCTGCTTGTTCAATATTACACCGTATGAGTCAATGACATGATGAGAAAAAACGTTTGACCTTTTTGGTTTTTTTGTCTTTGATAGTCCCTGAGATATTGTTGTTCAAACAGCCTCAAAAACAATCAACGGCAAATTACAGAAAAGAACCTTTTTGATATATTACGCTAACATTTCCTAATATGTCTCATCCATAAATCTCATTTGAAATGTCTATATTTTATGCCATAAAAATTTGAGGCACATCAGAGATGGTCAAACAGAAGTTGTTGTTAAATGTTGTTATTGAAGATGAAATAATCCAAGAACAAATACAAACACAATACTATAAATGATTCTTATCACACTTTTAAAGTTTCACCGTGTTACTGGGGCAGAAATTGACCTGAAGTAAACCTGGTTACTGAGATATTTATGAGCAAGCTAATTATTCTCAAATGTACTTAACAAAGTGGTCACAACTGAACATATTTACCTTCTTAAAAACGTGGCAGTGAAAGTTTCATTGCTGTGTCAGTCGCACTGCGGACACTGCTTCAGTTTTATTTGAACTTAAATGTTCTCGTCTCTGTCACTGTCATTTTTTATTACTTATTATTTCTTGGATTACACTTTGCTGTCTCTGAACTGGTTTTGGTTTGGTGTTGCAGGTCTGTAGCGGAGCAGGAGAGGCCGTTCGCTCTGGGAATGCAGTTCGTTCTGCTCAGGACTCTCGGTGAGTCCAAGCAAAACACAAAAAAACGTCAGCCGCATTAACTGTCTTTAAAACCAGCGTCAGCTAAATGCTGTGATTGTAAATACGCTGCACATTCGGTATCTGCTGACCAACAAGCTGAGTGAGGAAATTAGACGTTTATTTAGTGTCTCAACATCACAGGTCTCCTGAATAGGGACAGACGGGGTGAATTAGATTTGATGTTTGAGACGTCAGGAAGCTGCTGTCAGGTTGAGTTAGTCGGGTTACAAACTTAAAGATGCGGACATTAACATTCTAAACACTTTCTGGGTTAATTTTTCACTGTAATATAAAGTCCTGCACCTCTATGGCAACGGAGAAAAACAGGAAGAGAGAACTCAGTCATGTCTTCTGTCACTGTGACACAGTTGGGATGCCAATAAATGATTTTTTTTTAAAAAGGAGACGAAAATGAAAAAAGCCAAATTTCCTAATTTATTGTACAAAAATGGAAAATACTCGGAATCAAAATGTCCACGAACATTATCAACACTAGAAAAAATGGCTCCATTTGCAATACATATTTAACTATTTACATTTTAAATATGTTTCCATACTTGTCTCCTCTCAGCTCTGAGGAAACACTGCCTGCAGTTCAACAGAAACAAATGTCACATGACTGCTGGCTGCAGCTGAGTCACTGATGGCTTTTCAGTTGTGTCTCAGGACTTCAGATTTTTATTTTTTCATAGGATCTTGTTACTAGAAAAATCACAATTTTAAGCTCAGACTGCAATAAAACGTCACATATGTTTAGTTCAAGAAATATCAGAAAGTTGAAACTCTAACAATTCTTTCTGTTTTTATCGTTCCTCACTGATAAATGGTGGCATTTTAGTTGGGGGGGTTGACAACAAGCCTTTTTTGGTTTAACACATGAGATAAAGGTCTTCATATCTGTGGTTTATGTTTATGAAATTCTGGGGTTTTTCAACCAGAATAACATGTTTCATCATCTGCAGCTTTGAGTCCAGCAGCTTTATTAAATCGCTGCAGCAAGACCAACAGAGGTGTTTCTCACTGACATGATTTTCTCAGTTTGCTGAAATTCTTTCAACTGTGGTCATTTCTCATTTCTCTGCTCACAAATGTGTCTGTTTCCTCCCTTTTCCTTCCCTTTACCCTCACTGGTGTCATCCCTCTCTGTTTTTCTATTGCTTTCCACTTTCCTTTTCATTTTCTCTTCACTTTCTTCTTTTTTTTCCTCCCTCCCTTTGTTTCTTTTCTCTCTGTTTGTTTCTTTTCCCTTCTTTATTTCTTTTCCCTCCCTTTGTTACTTTTCCCCTCCTTTTATTCTGTCTCTGGTTCTTTATCTTTCTGTTTGTTGTGTCTCCTTTGTCCTATCGTTCTTTCTTCCTGCTCTTCTCTCAGCTTACATCCCGACTCCTATTTACTTCGGCGCCGTCATCGACACCACCTGCATGTTGTGGCAGCAGGACTGCGGTGTCCACGGCTCGTGTTGGGAGTACGACGTCACCTCACTGCGCTTCGTCTACTTCGGCCTCGCCGCCAGCCTCAAGTTCTTCGGCTTCCTCTTCATCTTCCTCACCTGGTACTCCATCAAGTACAAGGAAGAGCGGGTGGAGCGCTGGCTGAAGCGCCACCTGTCGCCCGTTGACACCGTGGGCAGCCTGGTCTGCCACCCAGGTGGCCACAAGGGTCACGCCCGGACGCGGTCCTGCCCGGTCAACATCCCCCGAAGCGACCCCAACGCTCCGCCCGCCAACGCACCACCGCGAGCCGGCGCCCTCAACCGCGGCGTCAGCACCCAGAGTTGCCCCGGCAACGAGCTAAAAGCAATAACTCCTCCTCCTCCTCCTCCTCCTCCTGCAGCGGAGCCTTCAGCGGCACCTTCGCCTGCACCGGCCCAATCTCTGGAACATGTTTCAGTCCGAGTCTGAGCTTCAGATTCATTCTGAGATCCGGTCAGCCGATGCGACTTGGAGGTTCTGTCTGCTGAACCACTAGCTGGATCCGATCTGATCAATAGTCGGGCCAGAGAACCTTTTCTGATGGTCTGCTTGGTTGGTGAAAACTTTAGTTTGTGCAGCGAGCGGCCGAAGGCTCGGCTTCCTGCAGTGGATGGACTTCATTGCTCATAAACCCCCTCAGCACCTCCCACCGCGGCAACATGTGCCTTCTGCCACCACAGTCCTCACAAGTACAGTAAAACACAGCGGCGCCGCTCAGACGGACCTCGTAGAACCCGAACAGATACCTCAGCTTCATCCTCCATCACCTCACGTCCGCGTGCTGCTTCTTCGTTTTTTATTTCCTCACCGTCATGCGAGCGATTTTTGTTCTCTGGACACGGCATATCTCAGAAAAGAAAAAAAAACACCCCATGGAAATGTGACACACTACTATTAAGTGTTAAGAACTGGAAACCGATGGCATGGTGCTATGTAAAAAACTGTGTTTAGCGTCCATTTTTTTGATTCTTTTTTGTCTGGGTTTTTTTTTTAGGCTTAAAAACACTTGGGAAAAAAAAAACGAACTGGACAACAGGATGGATTCCTGTCACACAATGACTCATAGTTCTGCCGCTGAGTGTTTGGCTTCTGCTCCATTCATGCATCCTGATCAGTGGCTCAACCTGAATGAACAGGATCGGGTCACCGGGACTCATCCGAATCACCCACCAACATTAGAATCGTGCACGTAGGAAGACGAGTAGTCGAGCGTCGTCATCTGTCCTCCGCCAGCTTCTGGAAACGTTTCTGGAGGGAACCTTGTTGGTTAATAGTTAAACAGCAGATTTATGTCTGGTGACCTTCTTCCCTGAAAGTAAAAGATGCAGTTTGCGAGATAAAGTGTCAAAAGTGGAAAAGAAGGAAACACGTCTAGGATGTGAAAAGTCTACTGATCACTGTCGAGCTGCAGCTAATGATTGTTTTCTTTTTATAGCTCCAGATTTTTCTTCACTCCAAGTCTTTAGCCGTGTTTCTGTTCCTGGGTTTAGAAGATGTCAACAGCAAAATTCTGGATAAATGTCCCCAATTTGGCAGCAAAACTTTATAGGCTCAAGGTGGTTTTTGGCTTTTTGGAAAAAGATGGAAATGTCTTTTTAGCGAACAGCATTAAACATGGCGGCCACCTGCTGACTGAACAGAGTAACTACAACTTTCCATTTTTACCTTTTAAATTCAAAACATTTTGCTAATTTCCTCATCTTTGAGATTTTTTTAAGCAGTTGGCGAGCGGCTGGTTTTGTTTCCAGCTTCTTCTCCTCTGTTTATTACAGTCATATAGTCAATAGCACCACCTTCTGACGGGCGAGTTGTGTCGCTCGACAGTTAGACGGAAACACGGCTGATGAGTTGCTCGACCTAAAAGGTCAAAAACTGTGAACATCACAATTTTGTCAAAACCCCAAATCCCATCTTCAAATGTCCTGTTTTGTTTAACTCAAAATTCCAAAACCCAAAGATATTCAGGTTTTAGTTATATATACATATATATGAATATAAATCTATATTTAAAAAAGAAAAAAAAAAGAGAGAAAAAAAAGCAGCAAATCCTCCCTCGTGAGAAGCTGGAACTGTTCAATGTTTAGTGTTTTTACTTGATGAATAACAATCGATTATCAAAAATGTTGTTGATTACAGTCAGTTGACTAATCGTTTTAGCACTAGATCGGTCCACACTCGCGTTGCTTTGGCAGTTTCGGCCCGTAGTTGAACTAGTTCCTGTGCAGAATCATTTTCGCCAAAGTCCTTTAACAAACCCAATCATGACGCTGCTCAAAAAAAAATCTGCACATTTTCAGGTGATTTTTGTTTCTGGGCTCTAAAAAGTAGTTTTCTTTAAAAAATAAAGTAAAATTTGCAAAACAATAAAAATCTGCCAGCAAACAACTTGCTGCCACTCCTCACCGTCCAGGAGCTTTCAGCCGTGTCACATGGTCTTCATCCACACGGTCCAGTGAATTTCATTCTTTCTTTATTGTTAACAGTTTGTCTTTTCACCTTGGAAACAAGTTGCAACAGGGAAGGCGCCATTTAGTAGCCAAATTAGAGCTTTCAGTCATTTTACATGATCTTCATCTGCAAAATAGACATTTAAACACACACAGTCCCGTGATAACTGAGCAAACATGATCAGCAAATGGAGATCACAAAGCTTCACAACAGCTGCTGAATGGACCTTTTCCACAAATGAGTCTCAGAATAAGAACAAAAGCAGCTTTAAAATCAAGAAAAGTGAGTTAGAACGAGTGGATTTGTTGAAATATTGTCAATATGATGGCAGATTTTGTCACTTTTTAAAGAAAACTACACTTTAAGGACTCAACGACGAGCTTAAATCACTTATGTCGACAGGTTTGTTTTTTTAGCAACGGAAACAAAAAAACAAAGTCTTATAATTAGACGGTACTTTCAAAAGGAAAAAAAATCACTTTTGTTTTTCTGTGGCAGCAATTCAACCACGTTAAAGCTTAAATTAGTTAGCTGGTAAAATAGTGAAAATTTGGGTTTTTAGCAGCCAAGTGGAAGCAAATAAACACTAATAAACTGAAAGTAGTTAAAATAACTCTAAGTTAGTAAAGTTAGTCAAATCAGGGATAATTTGCTCCCACTGTGGTCGCAGATGAAAACCTTTGTTCACTTTGGAAAATGGGAGTTAAAAAGTATATCTGAGCTGCAAAAACAGCAGCATCAAGTGTTTTTTAAGAACTTAAATCTGTGTTATTTCATGCAGAGCAGCGTCTTTGTGTCCCGTCGCTACATATCCCCCCTCTGCACTGTTCATGTTCTGAAAAATGCGGCCTCAGCAGAGACACCGTGCAGCTGCAGCGTCGCATCGACATGTTACATGCGTGTTAAAGCTTGTGAACGCACAGACAGGAGTCCTCTGAGGACGCCTGCTGGACAAACCTGGAACAGCATGTGGCGGCATTAATTCAACACATCTGATGTTTGTTAAGAGTTTGTGTCTCGTTGTGTCGCAGTGTTTTTACATTTGAAACTTCTGACTTCACGATTGTTCAAACTAAAGCTGCAACTAACAACTAGTTTTATCATGAATTAACAGTCTTGTGTCTAAAATGTGACAAAGTGCTTCTTACAGTGTCCTAAAACACAAGTTCATGTCCTGAAGTGAGAATACAGTTTATTATCATGCAGGAACAGCAGTCGTTTCTTTGGTTGCACAGAAGGAAAGTAGTTTTTAACCTGTTTTAAAGAAACAAACAGAACTATTTAGCATCTCTAACACTTAATAAACACTTTAAACACACTGTTTTGCAGCTCAAAGACTAATGTTTAAAGCATCTGTCAGCAGCTTTCCTCTTTCATCGTTTATTATCTGTTAATACAGCGCAGGAGGAGGTTTAGCTTCATGCTTAAGTGTTACACCCCGCAGCTCAGCCCAAAAAGTTACAGTTTCTGGCTTATAAATTATTATTATTATTATTATTATTTTTCATTTTGGTGATTTAAAAACAAAACATTTTTTTAAGATAAAGTGCTTTTCAAACCTGTTGGTCAAATTTGGGGTTAAGAGGGTTAAATCTGACCTAACACACAGCCACTTTATTACATTTATTAACCAAATCATTTTTATGTATTTTCTCTAAAAGAAATTCAAGAAAATTGTGAGACATTTCTGTCAACAATCTACAACCCAGATGTCATCAAAATGCCAAGAAACAAATGTTCATATTTACGTGTTTGTTTGGCAGTAAAATGATTTCAGATTAATCATATGATTCCGTATTTTTACTTCAGGCAGAGATGAGAACAAAAGAACAGCGTTTACATTTCTGTTAATAATTACCAATTAAATAAAATAATAAAAACTCAACATTTCTGTTCACATTAGTCTGTGAGAAAATATAATTTGTCATATGGATGAACTTACGTTAATTTAGAGCCAAACTGAGCATCTGCAGGTTTTTAGAGACAAACAAAACTTTTGATAATTCAACTTCTGAACTGCACCAGTGGCCAAAAATGATTATTAGCAGATTGATTTCCCACTGTTATTATTATTACTTTTAAAACAATATATCTCAAATCTGAGAAGTCCAATATCTATAAGTCTAAGACTAAATTTGCTCCTAACCTGTTTTTATTTATTTTGCAAACAATTTAATGAAAGGTGACGCAGTGGTTAGCATGGTTGCCTCACAGCTAGAAGGTCGCCAGTTCACGTCCCGGTGAGGACACCCGGGATCT